>NC_061514.1:40370269-40429328 GCF_022539505.1 Lolium rigidum | reverse complement strand
GTTACTACTACGATATTATCTGCTACTTTCACATCACCCCCGTTGCTAGTGCTTTTCCAGGTGCAGCTGAATTGACAACTCAGTTGTTAAGGCTTATAAGTATTCTTTACCTCCCCTTGTGTCGAATCAATAAATTTGGGTTTTACTTCCCTCGAAGACTGTTGCGATCCCCTATACTTGTGGGTTATCACCGCCGTCGCCCCATTGACCTCCTCGCCATCATCACTCATCCATTGAGTGTGTCCATGCATGAAACCATTAGTGAGCAGGTGCCCCTGCAATTTGCCTGAATACGGGTCAAACCATTTCCCTCGTTTGCATCTCAGGCACAGACACAATACCTCCGTGCGGTTATTTTCATACATGTCGATGATCGCGTGTTTCAGATATCTCATCACGATGCTTTCACTCATCTCGATAACCATTATCGCCTGCATGGTAAGATTACATAATTGATTAGAACCATGCATCCGTCGGTAGTTTTCACGGAAAATTTCGGCATGACCTTCCTACACGGTAGGACATAGGAGCGCCGTAAATGTGCCGAAACGGAAACTTAAAGAATCAACATTTCGGCGCAACGTTGGCAACTCATTTTCAACGCCAACACACACAAGCACAAGCACAAACACAACATATACATATATATATATGCCACACACGAGAGCTTTGCTTCAAATGTCCAACATACGTCGATTTCATTCCTCAATTTGTTCATTAATCACCTATTTGTTTGATATAATTGTCGACGAGATCGAGACGACGCGCCGCGACAATGGCGTATGGAAGCCGACTTTCTAGATCTAGATCTAGATTGAGCCGTCAACGCGGGATAGTAGATCTAGATCTACATAGGGGGATGTGGGAGATGCATGTAGGAAGGGAAGATTTTCTCAAAAAATATGATTTTGTTTGGTCAAATTAGCTAAATTGGGGATAGGAATAGGCAAAAATGAGCTGGGTTGGGAGAAGGCTCGGGTTGTGTGGAGAAGTGGAGTGTAGTGAGTGTGTGAGTGAGTGTGCTGGTTGGTGGCTGAAATAACTCCCAGGTTATTGCCGGCGCACCTGGCCCATGGTGCGCCGGCAATATATACCCCATCCGGCTATAGTTGCTCCGGGCCAGGCCCAGGAAACACTCGCCGGCGCACCAGCCCGAGGAGCGCGCCGGCAACCGCAAATTACCGCCGGCGCGCTCCCGGGCTGGTGCGCCGGCGAGTTTCCCGGGCCTGGCCCGAATCGGCCGAGCCCATGCCGGGAATTTTCCCCGGCGCATGTTCTCCGAGGTGCGCCGGCGAGTATGCCCGCATCGCCGGCGCGGCGACTTCCTGGTGCGCCGGCAACACTTTCCACCGGCGCACGTCCTAGGTGGTGCACCGGCACGTTTTGCCTCCACCTATAAGCTTTTTCCTAGTAGTGAAGGAACAACCATAACAGATCAGATGTACTAAATAAAGACGAAGCAAGATGCTGCCCTTACACCTAAGATAGGTGCAAAGGCAGCTAGATATTTAGGGGCAGCATGACTAAGCAAACATATCAGAAAAATATCGATGTAAGCCCCAAAACATCTATGATAACAGTGTTACTCGCCATCAACAAGCCTTCAGTACGAGCAACACAAGACAACGAATAAACCGATACTGCCTAGATCGCAAGATGCGATCTACGCAGCATGACGCTTACTCGGAAGAAACCCTCGAAACAAGGGGTGGCGATGCGCCTAGATTGTGTTTGTTGTGAACGTGATCGTCCTCCTTTCTCAATAACCCTAGGTACATATTTATAGTCCGTGGACTTTCTATCTTTGGAATAAACCTAACTGTGTACGAACCAAACTCTATCTCTTAATTCTAAACTGAAACGCGATCTACCATAATGTACAAATACACGGGCAATCTAGCCCAAATTCTTACACGAGGCCGATTAAGAAACACTTTATGTGCATATCCTCCAAGCCCATCTCAATCACGGCCCATCTTCTGATTTGGCTAAAATCTGGTGATAACACATGCCCCCCTGGTTTTGGCAATAATAATTCCAAAACCACTCTGTTTTCCTTCATCGGGTCACGCGTTGCAGAGCAGAACCGTTACAGTGCCCTTTCATCATGATGCCTTGCCTTCTCAACTTCTCCGCACTGCACGATTTGACAGTTTTGGCACCGCATCCTCGAAACTGCCACAGCATTGAATCATCTTTCACTATATCCCCTTTATTTACACTCATCCGAGCAGTTCGCCTCTTCATTCCCCTATTTCGCATTAGCAATCGGAAAAAACCCTCCTCTGCAACCATGGACTCCTCCTCTGCCTCTTCGGGTCTCTCCTTCCAATCCTCCTCCTCCAGCGAGCCGGTGCCGGAGTACGACCCGATAGCGGCGTACGAGGCCCGCGCCCCACTGTGGTGGGACGAGAGGGATTGGGACTTCTCCGTCGGGTCAGAGGACGATGAGTCCTTGACCAACGGGGAGGACAACCTCCATTTCCTCATCGACGGGGGTTTGGAGGAGGAGAGCGACGACGACGCTCTCTGGGGCGAGGACCTCTCCTCCGACGAGGAGGAGGAGGAAGTGGAGGAGGACACCTCCTCCGACGAGTACCCGCCGGCGAAGCTCTTCCGCGCCGGGTCGGAGGATGACGACGACGAAGACGACGAAGAAGACGAAGCCCCTGCCGGCGGCTTCAACAGCAGCGACGAAGACGTCGCCGGCAGCAGCGCCGATAGCGGCGAGGACGTCGACGACGAGGGCAACGACGGCCCCTAGATTAGGGACTACTAGTATAGGGCTAGTAGTAGTAATTTAGGTAGTAGATGATCCTTTTGAGAGCAATCGGCTCTTACTTGTAAAAAACCTTCTTATCAATGAAGAATGCTTCCCAATTTGATTTTTCTGATTGTACAATTTGATTCTTCCGATTGTCAAAGTAGGTCAACGCACAAAGGCTTCAAAGTAGGCCAGCGAGGCTAGACTTAGTTAGACAGGTCCAAATGGACATTCCCCAAATTCAAACGGTAATCTGTGACCCTCATAACAGTCTGTTCCTATAGAGTCGATGGCTGCGCATCGGCTTTCAGTCTAAAGTCGATGTCTGTGCATCGGCTGTGCTTAGCATCCTGTTGCTTTGCATATTTTTTTTACTAGCCGATTTCATGCATCGGCCCCCATATTTCACTGTCCATCATCCCACATACTTGGGAAGAAAATTGTTTTTTTTACTGGCCGATTTCATGCATCGGCCCCCATATTTCACTGTCCATCATCCCACATACTTGGGAAATATTTCTTGAGATGCTGGCCATTGACAGCCACTGGGAACTTCACACCGTTCAGCTCCTCGAGCATGTATGCATTACCCTTTAAAACTTGGTCGACCCTGTACGGCCCGTGCCAATTTGGAGACCATTTACCATACGCTGCATCCTTAGTCCCCAATGGCAATACAGCTTCCCATACCAGATCACCAACGTGGAACTCCTTTGGTCTCATCTTCTTATTATATGCACGAGCTACCTTGGCTTTGTTCTCTTTAATTTTCTCAAGCGACCACAGTCTAAGTTCCGTTACATCCTCAATGCTATCACTCATCAGGGCTGCATATTCTTCAGTTGTTAAATTATTCTGAAACGTAACACGTCTCGACCCAACCGTGATTTCCCAGGGCAATACGGCTTCTTGTCCATAGAACATATGGTATGGAGAGGTTTTTATCGCTCCATGGCATGACATGCGATAAGCCCACAAAGCCTCTGACAATACCTCGTGCCAACGTCTAGGATACTCGTCGATTTTCCTCTTAATCAGCTTGATAAGGCTCTTGTTGGACGCTTCAACTTGCCCATTTGCTTGAGCATAGTATGGAGACGATCGGATCAACTTAATTCCCATGTCCTCGCAGAACTTTCTGAACTCGTGAGAAACAAAAACCGAACCTCCATCGGTCGTGATAGTCTGGGGAATCCCGAATCTATGAATGACATGTTCTTTCACGAAATTAATGACATCTTTCGATGCCACTGACTTCATAGGGACGGCCTCCACCCATTTAGTGAAATAATCTGTAATGGCCAGAACCCACACATGGCCTTTGCTCGATGGAGGATTGATTTTGCCGATCATATCCATGCCCCAACCTCGAAATGGCCAAGGCTTGATGATGGGGTTCATTGCTGACGCATGTACTGTATGAATGCTCCCAAATTTCTAACACGCTTGACACCCTTTATAGTACTTAAAACAATCCTCAAGCATGGTGGGCCAATAAAATCCTGATCGCCTGATCAACCATTTCATCTTATGAGCCGATTGGTGAGTTCCACAGGCACCTTCGTGTACCTCGTGTAAGAGCCGATTTGACTCGGCTGGCCCCAAACATCTGAGAAGTAACCCTTCCAAAGTCCTATAGAACATGTCATCCCCAATAAGGACATACTTCATGGCCTTGTATCTTATCCGTTTAGGTGCCCCCCGAGCCGAATCTTTCAAGTAGAAGATATCGGCTCTCCAGTCATCCGGCTCCAGGAACTGAACCTGAACATCAGCTCCATCTGCTACGTCCTTGTAGCCTGACGCCAACTGTGCGAGATCGTTTGCCTCGGTATTTTGCGACCTTGGGATCCAATTGAAGTTTATGTACTTAAATTGTGCCATCAGCTCACGGCATTGCATCCATAATGGGAAGAGCGACTCGCTCTCACATTTGTATTCCTCCGTGAGTTGGGAAATCACCAATTTGGAGTCTCCAAAAAGTTCCACTGCCTCTGCCCCGGCTTCCAATAGCAACTCCATCCCCTTGCATATTGCTTCATACTCAGCGACATTGTTGGTGCAAGGGGTAGGTAGCCTGATGGAGAAGGAATATGTTGCCCCCCGGGGCGACACGAGTAGAATGTCGATGCCGCAACCATCATCACAAACCGATCCATCGAAAAAGATGGCCCATGCACGCACAGACAGTGCTGCTATATCAGTGTTGATTCGTTCAGCAATAAGATCGGCCAACGCCTGTCCCTTGACTGCTTTCGCAGGCTGATACCAGATATCAAATTCCGATAATGCAAACATCCATTTACCGAGTCGGCCTTTCAACACAGGAGCCGACAGCATATGTTTGATGACATCTGATTTGCATATGACGACAATCTCTACTGACAGCAAGATGTGATGAAGCTTGGTGCAGGTAAAAAATAGGCAGAGGCACAACTTTTCGATCTCAGGGTACCTAGTTTCTGCATCCAACATCCTTCTGCTGAGGTAGAAAATGACTCTCTCCAAACCATCATAAACTTGCACCACCACTGAGGTGATGGAAGTGTTAGCTACTGACAAGTAAATATAGAATGTCCTGTCTTGCTGGGGCGGAACCAACACCGATGGCTTCGTTAGATACTCTTTAATCTCGTCAAATGCTCGCTGTTGCTCTGCCCCCCAGCGAAACTCCTCATCAGATTTAATTTTTACCAATCCCATGAACGGCTCAATTCGTCCTGACAGGTTGGAGATGAACCTTCTGACGAAGTTGATTTTGCCGATGAGACACTGGAGTTCCTTCTTCGTGGTAGGTGGCTTCATTGTTCGCACTGCCTCCTGACTTTTCAGGCCGATCTCAATTCCGTGTTCATGAACCAAGAAACCCAAGAATTGACCGGCCGTTACACCAAATGCACACTTCTTTGGATTCATTCGTAGCCCGAATTTTCTAGTTCGGTCCAGGACGTGTCGAAAATCCTCCAAGTGTCCTTTCACTGAAACAGACTTGACTACCACGTCATCAATGTAAATCTCCACCAACTTGCCGATCAAATCATGAAGATGTAATTCATGGCTCTTTGGTATGTTGCGCCGGCATTTTTCAGTCCAAATGTCATGACTACATATTCAAAACAAGCCCACCGATCCTGGTACTCTGAATGCAGTCTTGTGTATATCTTCTGGAGCCATAAAAATTTGGTTGTAACCGGCATTGCCATCCATGAAACTTAAAACCTTATGACCAGCAGCTGCATTGATCAATGTCTCTGCTATCGGCATTGGATACTCATCCTTTGGAGTGGCTCTATTGAGATCCCAAAAATCTATGGCGACGCGCCATCGGCCATCCTTTTTCTCCACAGGTACGATACTAGAAATCCACTCAGCATACCTGCATGGCCTGATGAACCCAGCGTTCAACATTTTCTCGATCTCTTTCTTGACTTCTTCTAAAATTTCGGCCTTCATCTATCGTGCTCTCTGCTGGAACGGCCGAAATCCTTTCTTCAGAGGGAGCCGATGCTCAATGATGCTCCTGTCTAACCCGGGCATCTCTGTGTAATCCCGAGCAAAACAATCCGGGTATTCCTTCAACAAAGCTATCATCGGGCCCCTCGGATGCGGATATAACTTTTGCTGATAAATGTTGGTCGTGGCTTATCCCCAGGACCAATGTCAATCTCTTCTAGCTCATCAGCCGATGTAAATCCATATCCTAGCTTTCCGTCGCCCGCTAGGTCGATGCTGAACACAGGCAAAACGTATGGTGAGGATAATTTGGGCCGATTGCTGGAATCGGCCTCCTTTTTGGCTGCATTTCTCAATGAAGGTTTACACCTTATTTGTGCTCTACTATGGGAGGTGGTCTCCCTACTACGACTACGTGACATTCTTGAGGTGAGATCATTGCTTTTTATTTTTTGGGGCCGATCGCAGGGATCGGCCTTGCCACGTACGTCTATTGACTTTGGTCTTGCTACTCTGTCAGGCCGGTGGATAAGACCAGCCTCACCCCGTTTTTTTTTGTAGCTTCGATGTGCTCACAGCCGTCCAAACTAACTCCAGAGATCGGCTCCTGGTCGTCTGCGTCCCAAATATTCATGCCAGCTATTGAGATCTCGATCGAGTCATCTGCATGAACGACCTCCACTTCATCTCCATCCCACTGTATCAGGCATTGGTGCATTGTGGATGGAATGCAGCAGTTGGCGTGAATCCAATCCCTCCCTAGCAGGACAGCGTAGGTGCTTTTGCTGTCGACGATGAAGAATGATGTAGGGATGGTTTTTCGGCCCACAGTTAGATCCACGTTCAGAACGCCTTGCGCTTCTGATGCTTGGCCGTTGAAGTCACTTAGTGTGACGTTAGTTTTGATCAGATCATCGTTAGAGCATCCCAAACGCGGTAGCATGGAGTATGGCATTATATTGACTGCCGCTCCCGTGTCAACCAACATCTTGCCGACAGGCTGCCCGTTGATATAACCTCTTAGGTACAGGGCCTTCAAATGTTTGTAGCTCCTCTCTCGTGGCTTTTCAAAGATAACTGGCCGCGGGCCGCAGTCAAACTGTGCTACTGGCACTTCTTCGGTTCTTGGAGCACAAAACTCCGACGGAAGTATGAACACCATGTTTGTGTCAGCCGATCCCTTTGCATCGGCTTTTGTTTGTTTGGGGCATCATTCTTTCTTCTGTGGACGCATCTTCGTCTCCAAAGTTTGCTGAATTTTCACGGCCAGATCGGGCCGCGCTTTCCTCAATGTGTACAGGTACTGCGCCTCGGCTTCCTCCAAGCTACGTAGCTGCTGCACCCTACGCTTTTGGGAGTGACTGAGTCCATCAGGGCACCACCTTGGCCGGTGGTATCTATCTTCTTCTTCATCTTCTGACTCCTCGAAATCTTCCCCTCGAGATGACTCAGCTCGCCTGTTCTGGGATGGGAGAGGCCCTAGACGCTTGAACACTGAAACCTCACCCGTGTCTTTCTTCCGCTGTCTACATTCCGGGCAGTTGTCGACTGTAGGCAATCGGCTCATTCCCGAATCCCAGCAGTGCTTGAAGAAAGGACAATCCCAGTGTATTTCCATGTCTTCCTGCTCTCTTGACTTCCCCTTAGCGCGGCGCTCATAACCTTCGTCGTCTCTATCATACCGATGATATTTTCTGTTGTCTGCATCAGACCGACGATACCTTTCGTCATCTATATCGTACCGCCGACGTCGGTCGTACTGATGCTCATATTTGTTAAGGAGGTGCGCGGAGAGTGGTCGTTGATACCGCATGTTTCTCACTTGTTCCTCGGTGACGTACCTCCTATCATCATATCGGGGCCGGTCGCGTGGGCCGGCCTCCTCCTTTTCCTTGCCACGGGAGTGACCGATTTCTTCTTTATCGCTGCCATAGTGGTGTACAGGCCCTGCCATGTTTATACCGAATGAGAAATCTAGCTGACGCCTCATGGAGTGATCGAGGTCCACCATGTTGACGCCAGGAAACGGTTGCGTGTCCACTTTCATGGCAAACTGACCAAGGATCAAACGGCCTTGTTCTATCGCTGTTTGGATCTGCCGACGCAGCTCTTTGCAGTCATTGGTGATATGGGTGAACGAGTGATGCCACTTGCAGTACGGTCTCCCGTTCATTTCTTGCGCCGTAGGGATTTTATGGCCTTCGGGTGATACGTCTCCGACGTACCGATAATTTCTTATGTTCCATGCTACTTTATTGATGATACCTACATGTTTTATATACATTATATGTCATATTCGTGCATTTTCTGGAACTAACCTATTAACAAGATGCCGAAGTGCCAGTTCCTGTTTTCTGCTGTTTTTGGTTTCAGAAATCCTAGTAACGAAATATTCTCGGAATTGGACGAAATCAACGCCCAGGTTCCTATTTTGCCCGGAAGCATCCAGAACACCCGAGAGCCGCCAGAGGGGGGCCCTGGTGGGCCCAGATGACATGGTGGCGCGGCCAGGGCTGGGCCCGCGCCACCCTATGGTGTCATCGCCTCGTTGACCCTCCTGCGCCGCCTCTTCGCCTATATAAAGCCCCTGCATCGAAAACCCTTACGGAGAAGCCACGATACGAGAAAAGTTCCAGAGCCGCCGCCATCGCGAAGCCAAGATCTGGGGGACAGGAGTCTCTGTTCCGGCACCCTGCCGGAGCGGGGAAGTGCCCCCGGAAGGCTTCTCCATCGACACCGCTGCCATCTCCACCGCCATCTTCATCAACGCTGCTGCTCCCATGAGGAGGGAGTAGTTCTCCATCGAGGCTCGGGGCTGTACCGGTAGCTATGTGGTTCATCTCTCTCCTATGTAGTTCAATACAATAATCTCATGAGCTGCCTTACATGATTGAGATTCATATGATGATGCTTGTAATCTAGATGTCATTATGCTAGTCAAGTGGGTTTTACTTATGTGATCTACGGAGACTCCTTGTCCCACGTGTGTAAAGGTGACGAGTGTGTGCACCGTGTGGGTCTCTTAGGCTATATTTCACGAAGTACTTATTCACTGTTGAAGAGCGTAGTGAAGTGCTTATTTATATCTCTTGATGATTGCAATGTGTTTGTATCACAATTTATCTATGTGCTACTCTAGTGATGTTATTAAAGTAGTTTTATTCCTCCTGCATGTGTGCAAAGGTGACAGTGCGTGCACCGTGTTAGTACTTGGTTTATGCTATGATCATGATCTCTTGTAGATTGCGAAGTTAACTATTGCTATGATAATATTGATGTGATCTATTCCTCCTACATATGCATGAAGGTGACAGTGTGCATGCTATGCTAGTACTTGGTTTAGTCTTTTGATCTATCTTACACTAAAGGTTACTAAAACATGAGCATTATTGTGGAGCTTGTTAACTCCGGCATTGAGGGTTCGTGTAATCCTACGCAATGTGTTCATCATCCAACAAAAGTGTAGAGTATGCATTTATCTATTCTGTTATGTGATCAATGTTGAGAGTGTCCACTAGTGAAAGTCTAATCCCTAGGCCTTGTTCCTAAATACTGCTGAGTTACTACTGCTTGTTTCATCGTTTCTTCGTGTTACTACTCGCTGCAATACTACCACCATCAACTACACGCCAGCAAGCTATTTTCTGGCACCGTTGCTACTGCTCATATATATTCATACCACCTGTATTTCACTATCTCTTCGCCGAACTAGTGCACCTATTTGGTGTGTTGGGGACACAAGAGACTTCTTGCTTTGTGGTTGCAGGGTTGCATGAGAGGGATATCTTTGACCTCTTCCTCCCCGAGTTCGATAAACCTTGGGTGATCCACTTAAGGGAAAACTTGCTGCCGTTCTACAAACCTCGCACTTGGAGGCCCAACACTGTCTACGGGAAAGGAGGGGGAACGTAGACATCAAGCTATTTTCTAGCGCCGTTGTCGGGGAGGAAAGGTAAAGGTACTCACACTCCGGACCTCGGCTACTAAGCTATTTTCCGGCGCCGTTGTAAGTACTCGAAGCTATTTCCTTTAGACTCGCAATTGCGACATTTGGTTTCTTGTTTACACTAGTTAGGCATAATGGAAAACAACAAAAATATGAGAGATCTTTATGAACTTTATCTTGAATTAGGACATGATGTGTTTGAAGAGAGAATTAAAAAACCCATGGAACTTTATATGCATGATAATGGGAATGTTATTAGTATGAATGCTTTGAACACCATTGTTGCTAATGCTATGGAAAATTCTAAGCTTGGGGAAGCTGGCTTTGATGAGCATGATATTTTTAGTCCCCCAAGCATTGAGGAGAAAATTTACTTTGATGATACTTTGCCTCCCATTTATGATGATTATAATGATAGTAGTCTTTTGTTACCACCTGTTATGGAGGATAAATTTGATTATGATTACAATATACCTCCTATATTTGATAGCTACTTTGTTGAATTTGCTCCCACTACAATTAATAAGAATGACTATGCTTATGTGGAGAGTAATTATTTTATGCATGAGACTCATGATAAGAATGCTTTATGTGATAGTTATATTGTTGAGTTTGCTCATGATGCTACTGAAAGTTATTATGAGAGAGGAAAATATGGTTGTAGAAATTTTCATGTTACTAAAATGCCTCTCTATGTGCTGAAATTTTTGAAGCTACACTTGTTTTATCTTCCTATGCTTGTTACTTTGCTCTTCATGAACTTGTTTATTTACAAGATTCCTATGCATAGGAAGCATGTTAGGCTTAAATGTGTTTTGAATTTGCTTCTTGATGCTCTCTTTTGCTTCAAATACTATTTCTTGCGAGTGCATCATTAAAATTGCTGAGCCCATCTTATCGGCTATAAAGAAAGAACTTCTTGGGAGATAACCCATGTGTTATTTTGCTACAGTACTTTGTTTTATATTTGTGTTTTGGAAGTTGTTTACTACTGTAGCAACCTCTCCTTATCTTAGTTTTGTGTTTTGTTGTGCCAAGTAAAGTTTCTATGTCAAAGTTGATGTTATATCTGGGATTGCTGCGCAGAAACAGCATTGCTGTCTGTCACGAATCTGGGCACAGTTCTCTGTAGAAAATTCTAAAAAATCTGCCAATTTACGAGCGTGATCCTCAGATATGTACGCAACTTTCATTAGTTTTGAGTTTTTCCATTTGAGCAAGTATGGTGCCATTTTGAAATTCGTCTTTACGGACTGTTCTGTTTTTGACAGATTCTGCCTTTTATTTCGCATTGCCACTTTTGTTAAGTTGAATGAGTTTCTTTGTTCCATTAACTTTCAGAAGTTTTGTGCAATGTCCAGAAGTGTTAAGAATGATTGTGTCACCTCTGAACATGTGAATTTTGATTATGCACTAACCCTCTAATGAGTTTGCTTGAAGTTTGGTGTGAAGGAAGTTTTCAAGGGTCAATAGAAGAGGGTGATATAATGTGATCGAGAAGAGTGAAAGGTCTAAGCTTGGGGATGCCCCGGTGGTTCATCCCTGCATATTTTAAGAAGACTCAAGCATCTAAGCTTGGGGATGCCCAAGGCATCCCCTTCTTCATCGACAACTTATCAGGTTTCTTCTAGTGAAACTATATTTTTATTCGGTCACATCCTATGTACTTTACTTGGAGCGTCTATGTGTGCTTTTATTTTTGTTTTGTTATTTTCATTATCTGAATAAGTTCATCCTTGTGTGGGAGAGAGACACGCTCCGCTGGTTCGTATGAACACATGTGTTCTTAGCTCATAATATTCATGGCGAAGTTTCCTCTTCGATAAATTGTTATATGGTTGGAATTGGAAAAATGCTACATGTAGTAATGGGTAAAATGTCTTGGATAATGTGATACTTGGCAATTGTTGTGCTCATGTTTAAGCTCTTGCATCATATACTTTGCACCTATTAGTGAAGAAATACATAGAGCATGCTAAAATTTGGTTTGCATAATTGGTCTCTCTAAGGTCTAGATAATTTCTAGTATTGAGTTTGAACAACAAGGAAGACGGTGTAGAGTCTTATAATGTTTACAATATGTCTTTTATGTGAGTTTTGCTGCACCGGTTCATCCTTGTGTTTGTTTAAAATAAACCTTGCTAGCCTAAACCTTGTATCGAGAGGGAATACTTCTCATGCATCCAAAATCCTTGAGCCAACCACTATGCCATTTGTGTCCACCATACCTACCTACTACATGGTATTTCTCCGCCATTCCAAAGTAAATTGCTTGAGTGCTACCTTTAAACAATTCAAAAGTTATTACCTCTTATTTGTGTCAATGTTTTATAGCTCATGAGGAAGTATGTGGTGTTTATCTTTCAATCTTGTTGGGCAACTTTCACCAATGGACTAGTGGCTTCATCCGCTTATCCAATAATTTTGCAAAAAGAGCTGGCAATGGGATTCCCAGATCCCAAATTAATTAACAAAAATAGACACTCCTCCATGGTATGTGATTGTTGGACGGCACCCGAAGGATTCGGTTAGCCATGGCTTGAGAAAGCAAAGGTGGGGAGGAGTGTCATCATAATAAAACTAAAATAAAAAGGCACTCCTTCATGGTATGAGATTGTTGGTAGGCACCCGAGGATTCGGTTAGCCATGGTTTGTGAAAGAAAGGTTGGAAGGAGTGCCATCCAAAAATAAAATAAAATGGGAGCCGCTCTTTGAAGGTTTGTCTGGCAAGGGGGTTAGAGTACCCACTACCATTCGTTGACAACAACAAACACCTCTCAAAACTTTACTTTTATACTCTCTATATGTTTTCAAAATCAAAGCTCTAGCACAAATATAGCAATCGATGCTTTCCTCTTTGAAGGACCTTTCTTTTACTTTTATTGTTGAGTCAGTTTACCTATCTCCTTCCACCTTAAGAAGCAAACACTTGTGTGAACTGTGCATTGATTCCTACATACTTGCATATTGCACTTATTATATTACTTTGCATTGACAACTATCCATGAGATATACATGTTACAAGTTGAAAGCAACCGCTGAAACTTAATCTTCCATTGTGTTGCTTCAATGCCTTTACTTTAAATTATTGCTTTATGAGTTAACTCTTATGCAAGACTTATTGATGCCTGTCTTGAAAGTGCTATTCATGAAAAGTCATTGCTTTATGATTCAGTTGTTTACTCATGTCATTACCATTGTTTTGATCGCTGCATTCATTACATATGTTAACAATATGATCAAGTTTATGATGGCATGTCACTTAAGAAATTATCTTTGTTATCGTTTTACCTGCTCGGGACGAGAGAAATTTAGCTTGATACGCGTAGATACACACGTCCGTTGGGAACCCCAAGTGGAAGGTATGATGCGTATAGAAGCAAGTTTCCCTAAGTATGAAACCAAGGTTTAATCGAACCAGTAGGAGCCAAGAAGCACGTTGAAGGTTGATGGTCGCGAAATGTGATGCGGCGCAACACCAGGGATTCCGGCGCCAACGCGGAACCTGCACAACACAATCCAAGTACTTTGTCCCAACGAAACAGTGAGGTTGTCAATCTCACCGGCTTGCTGTAACAAAGGATTAAACGTATCGAGTGGAAGATGTTTGCAAAGAAAACAGTAAAACACAATTGCAGTAGATTGTATGCTATGTAAAGAATAGGACCGGGGTCCACGAGTTCACTAGAGGTGTCTCTCCCATAAGATAAAGCATGTTGGGTGAACAAATTACAGTCGAGCAATTGACAAATAGAGAAAGGCATAACAATGCATATACATGATATGATAAATATAGTGAGATTTAATTGGGCATTACGACAAAGTACATAGACCGCCATCCAACTGCATCTATGCCTAAAAAGTCCACCTTCAGGTTATCATCCGAACCCCCTCCGATATTAAGTTGCAAAGCAACGAACGGTTGCATTAAGTATGGTGCGTAATGTAATCAACAACTACATCCTTAGACATAGCATCAATGTTTTATCCCTAGTGGCAACAAGACATCCACAACCTTAGAACTTTCTGTCACCGTCCCGGATTCAATGGAGGCATGAACCCACTATCGAGCATAAATACTCCCTCTTGGAGTTAAGAGTAAAAACTTGGCCGGAGCCTCTACTAATAACGGAGAGCATGCAAGATCATAAACAACACATGAACAATAGATTGATAATCACCATAATCATAGTACTCTCTATCCATCGGATCCCGACAAACACAACATATAGTATTACGGATAGATGATCTTGATCATGTTAGGCAGCTCACAAGATCTAACAATGAAGCACAACAAGGAGAAGACGACCATCTAGCTACCGCTATGGACCCATGGTCCAGGGGTGAACTACTCACTCATCACTCCGGAGGCGACCATGGCGGTGTAGAGTCCTCCGGGAGATGAATCCCCTCTCCGGCAGGGTGCCGGAGGCGATCTCCGAATCCCCCGAGATGGGACTCGCGGCGGCGGCGTCTCCGTAAGGTTTTCCGTATCGTGGCTCTCGGTACGGGGGTTTCGCGACGAAAGCTTTAAGTAGGCGGAGGGTCAACGCGGGGGCCACACGAGGGCCCGGGGGTAGGTCGGCGCGGCCGGGGCCCGGGCCGCGCCGGCCTCCCTCCTGGCCGCCTCGTGGCCCCACTTCGTTAGGTCTTCGGTCTTCCGGAAGCTTCGTGCAGAAATAGGACCCCGGGCGAAAGTTTCGTCCAATTCCGAGAATATTTCTTTACTAGGATTTCGAAACCAAAAACAGCGAAAACAAAGAATCGGCTCTTCGGCATCTTGTTAATAGGTTAGTTCCGGAAAATGCATAAATATGGCATATAATGTGCATAAAACATGTAGGTATCATCAATAAAGTAGCATGGAACATAAGAAATTATCGATACGTTGGAGACGTATCGGCATCCCTAAGCTTAGTTCCGCTCGTCCCGAGCGAGGTAAAACGATAACAAAGATAATTTCTGAAGTGACATGCCATCATAATCTTGATCATACTATTTGTAAACATATGTAATGAATGCAGCGATCAAAGCAAAGGTAATGACATGAGTAAACAACTGAATCATAAAGCAAAGACTTTTCATGAATAGTACTTCAAGACAAGCATCAATAAGTCTTGCATAAGAGTTAACTCATAAAGCAATAAATCAAAGTAAAGGTGTTGAAGCAACACATAGGAAGATTAAGTTTCAGCGGTTGCTTTCAACTTATAACATGTATATCTCATGGATATTGTCAACATAAAGTAATATAACAAGTGCAATATGCAAATATGTAGGAATCAATGCACAGTTCACACAAGTGTTTGCTTCTTAGGTGGAAGGAGATAGGTAAACTGACTCAACAATAAAAGTAAAAGAAAGGTCCTTCAAGAGGAAAGCATCGATTGTCTGTATTTGTGCTAGAGCTTTTATTTTTAAAACATGAAACAATTTTGTCAACGGTAGTAATAAAGCATATGAGTTATGAAAATTATATCTTACAAGTTGCAAGCCTCATGCATAGTATACTAATAGTGCCCGCACCTCGTCCTACTTAACTTGGACTACCGGATCTTCGCATGCCATGTTTCAACCAAGTGTCACAAAGGGGTACCTCCATGCCGCCTGTACAAAGGTCTAAGGAGAATGCTCGCATTTCGGATTTCTCGCTTTTGATTATTCTCAACTTAGACATCCATACCGGGACAACATGGACAACGAGATAATGGACTCCTCTTAAATGCATAAGCATGTAGCAATGATTATTATTCTCATATGAGATTGAGGATATATGTCCAAAACTGAAACTTCCACCATGGTTCATGGCTTTAGTTAGCGGCCCAATGTTCTTCTCTAACAATTTTGCATGCTCCAACCACTAAAATGATAGACCTTCGAGACAAGACGGACATGCATAGCAACTCACATGATATTCAACAATAGTTGATGGCGTTCCCCGAAGCATGGTTATCGCGCAACAAGCAACTTAATAAAATATAAAGTGCATAAGTACATATTCAATACTACGATAGTTTTTAAGGCTATTTTGTCCCATGAGCTATATATTGCAAAGGTGAATGATGGAATTTTAAAGGTAGCACTCAAGCAATTTACTTTGAAATGGCGGAGAAATACCATGTAGTAGGTAGGTATGGTGGACACAAATGGCATAGTAGTTGGCTCAAGGATTTTGGATGCATGAGAAGTATTCCCTCTCGATACAAGGTTTAGGCTAGCAAGGTTATTTGAAACAAACACATGGATGAACCGGTGCAGCAAAACTCACATAAAAGACATATTGTAAACATTATAAAACTCTACACCGTCTTCCTTGTTGTTCAAATTCAATACTAGAAATTATCTAGACCTTAGAGAGACAAAATATGCAAATCAGATTTTAGCAAGCTCTATGTATTTCTTCATTAATGGGTGCAAAGTATATGATGCAAGAGCTTAAACATGAGCACAACAATTGCCAATTATCACATTATCCAAGACATTTTAGAATTACTACATGTAGCATTTTCCAATTCCAACCATATAACAATTTAACGAAGAGGAAACTTCGCCATGAATATTATGAGCTAAGAACACATGTGTTCATACGAACCAGCGGAGCGTGTTTCTCTCCCACACAAGGATGAACTTATTCAGAGAACTAAGATAACAAAACAAAAACAAAAATAAAAGCACACGGACGCTCCAAGTAAAGTACATAAGATGTGATCGAATAAAAATATAGTTTCACTAGAAGAAACCCGATAAGTTGTCGATGAAGAAGGGGATGCCTTGGGCATCCCCAAGCTTAGATGCTTGAGTCTTCTTAAAATATGCAGGGATGAACCACCGGGGCATCCCCAAGCTTAGACCTTTCACTCTTCTCGATCACATTATATCACCCTCTTCTGTTGACCCTTGAAAACTTCCTTCACACCAAACTTCAAGCAAACTCATTAGAGGGTTAGTGCATAATCAAAAATTCACATGTTCAGAGGTGACACAAACATTCTTTACACTTCTGGACATTGCATAAAGCTACTGGACATTAAATGGATCAAAGAAATAAATCCAACATAGCAAAAGAGGCAATGCGAAATAAAAGGCAGAATCTGTCAAAAACAGAACAGTCCGTAAAGACGAATTTTAGGATGGCACCAGACTTGCTCAAATGGAAAAACTCAAAACTAATGAAAGTTGCGTACATATCTGAGGATCACGCTCGTAAGTTGGCAGATTTTTTCGAATTGTCTACAGAGGACTGTGCCCAGATTCGTGACAGACAGCAATGCTGCTTCTGCGCAGCGATCCCAAATATAACATCAACTTTGACATAGAAACTTTACTTGGCACAAAAACATGATAAGGAGAGGTTGCTACAGTAGTAAACAACTTCCAAGACTCAACAAAACAAAAATTGCTGTAGTAAAAAAAACACATGGGTTATCTCCCAAGAAGTTCTTTCTTTATAGCCATTAAGATGGGCTCAAGCAGTTTTAATGATGCACTCGCAGAAATAGAAGTTGAAGCAAAAGAGAGCATCAAGAGGCAAATTCAAAACACATTTAAGTCTAACATGCTTCCTATGCATAGGAATCTTGTAAATAAACAAGTTCATGAAGAGCAAAGTAACAAGCATAGGAAGATAAAACAAGTGTAGCTTCAAAAATTTCAGCACATAGAGAGGTGTTTTAGTAACATGAAAATTTTTACAACCATATTTTCCTCTCTCATAATAACTTTCAGTAGCATCATGAGCAAACTCAACAATATAACTATCACATAAAGCATTCTTATCATGAGTCTCATGCATAAAATGATTACTACTTCCAACATAAGCATAGTCATTCTTATTAATTGTAGTGGGAGCAAATTCAACAAAGTAGCTATCAAATATAGGAGGTATATTGTAATCATAATCAAATTTATCCTCCATAACAGGTGGTAACAAAAGACTACTATCATTATAATCATCATAAATGGGAGGCAAAGTATCATCAAAGTAAATTTCCTCCTCAATGCTTGGGGGATTAAAAATATCATGCTCATCAAAACCAGCTTCCCCAAGCTTAGAATTTTCCATAGCATTAGCAACAATGGTGTTCAAAGCATTCATAGTAATAACATTCCCATTAGCATGCATATAAAGTTCCATGGGTTTCTTAATTCTTTCTTCAAACACATCATGTCCTAATTCAAGATAAAGTTCATAAAGATCTCTCATATTTTTGTTGTTTTCCATTATGCCTAACTAGTGTAAACAAGAAACCAAATGTCGCAATTGCAGAGTCTAAAGGAAATAGCTTCGAGTACTTATAACGGCGCCGGAAAATAGCTTAGTAGCCGAGGTCCGGAGTGTGAGTACCTTTTACCTTTCCTCCCCGGCAACGGCGCCAGAAATTTAGCTTGATACGCGTAGATACACACGTCCGTTGGGAACCCCAAGTGGAAGGTATGATGCGTATAGAAGCAAGTTTCCCTCAGTATGAAACCAAGGTTTAATCGAACCGATAGGAGCCAAGAAGCACGTTGAAGGTTGATGGTCGCGAAATGTGATGCGGCGCAACACCAGGGATTCCGGCGCCAACGCGGAACCCGCACAACACAATCCAAGTACTTTGTCCCAACGAAACAGTTGAGGTTGTCAATCTCACCGGCTTGCTGTAACAAAGGATTAAACGTATCGAGTGGAAGATGTTTGCAAAGAAAACAGTAAAACACAATTGCAGTAGATTGTATGCTATGTAAAGAATAGGACCGGGGTCCACAGTTCACTAGAGGCGTCTCTCCCATAAGATAAAGCATGTTGGGTGAACAAATTACAGTCGGGCAATTGACAAATAGAGAAAGGCATAACAATGCATATACATGATATGATAAATATAGTGAGATTTAATTGGGCATTACGACAAAGTACATAGACCGCCATCCAACTGCATCTATGCCTAAAAAGTCCACCTTCAGAGTTATCATCCGAACCCCTCCGAGTATTAAGTTGCAAAGCAACAGTACAGATTGCATTAAGTATGGTGCGTAATGTAATCAACAACTACATCCTTAGACATAGCATCAATGTTTTATCCCTAGTGGCAACAACACATCCACAACCTTAGAACTTTCCGTCACCGTCCCGCATTCAATGGAGGCATGAACCCACTATCGAGCATAAATACTCCCTCTTGGAGTTAAGAGTAAAAACTTGGCCGAGCCTCTACTAATAACGGAGAGCATGCAAGATCATAAACAACACATGAACAATAGATTGATAATCACCATAATCATAGTACTCTCTATCCATCGGATCCCGACAAACACAACATATAGTATTACGGATAGATGATCTTGATCATGTTAGGCAGCTCACAAGATCTAACAATGAAGCACAACAAGGAGAAGACGACCATCTAGCTACCGCTATGGACCCATGGTCCAGGGGTGAACTACTCACTCATCACTCCGGAGGCGACCATGGCGGTGTAGAGTCCTCCGGGAGATGAATCCCCTCTCCGGTAGGGTGCCGGAGGCGATCTCCGGAATCCCCGAGATGGGATTCGCGGCGGCGGCGTCTCCGTAAGGTTTTCCGTATCGTGGCTCTCGGCATTGGGGGTTTCGCGACGAAAGCTTTAAGTAGGCGGAGGGTCAACGCGGGGGGCCACACGTGGGGCCCAGGGGGTAGGTCGGCGCGGCCAGGGCCTGGGCCGCGCCGGCCTCCCTCCTGGCCGCCTCGTGGCCCCACTTCGTTAGGTCTTCGGTCTTCTGGAAGCTTCGTGCAAAAATAGGACCCCGGGCGAAAGTTTCGTCCAATTCCGAGAATATTTCTTTACTAGGATTTCTGAAACCAAAAACAGCAGAAAACAGCAACTGGCTCTTCGGCATCTTGTTAATAGGTTAGTTCCAGAAAATGCATAAATATGGCATATAATAAGAAAATAGCTTGATGTCTACGTTCCCCCTCCTTTCCTGTAGACAGTGTTGGGCCTCCAAGTGCAGAGGTTTGTAGAACAGCAGCAAGTTTTCCCTTAAGTGGATCACCCAAGGTTTATCGAACTCAGGGAGGAAGAGGTCAAAGATATCCCTCTCATGCAACCCCTGCAACCACAAAGCAAGAAGTCTCTTGTGTCCCCAACACACCAAATAGGTGCACTAGTTCGGCGAAGAGATAGTGAAATACAGGTGGTATGAATATATATGAGCAGGTAGCAACGGTGCCGAAAAATAGCTTGTTGGCGTGTAGTTGATGGTGGTAGTATTGCAGCAGTAGTAACACGAGTAAAACAAGAAACAAGCAAGTAGTAACTCAGCAGTATTTAGGAACAAGGCCTAGGGATTAGACTTTCACTAGTGGACACTCTCAACATTGATCACATAACGGAATAGATAAATGCATACTCTACACTTTTGTTGGATGATGAACACATTGCGTAGGATTACACGAACCCTCAATGCCGGAGTTAACAAGCTCCACAATAATGCTCATGTTTTAGTAACCTTTAGTGTAAGATAGATCAAAAGACTAAACCAAGTACTAGCATAGCATGCACACTGTCACCTTCATGCATATGTAGGAGGAATAGATCACATCAATATTTTCATAGCAATAGTTAACTTCGCAATCTACAAGAGATCATGATCATAGCATAAACCAAGTACTAACACGGTGCACGCACTGTCACCTTTGCACACATGCGAGGAGGAATAAAACTACTTTAATAACATCACTAGAGTAGCACATAGATAAATTGTGATACAAACACATTGCAATCATCAAGAGATATAAATAAGCACTTCACTACGCTCTTCAACGAGTGAATAAGTACTTCGTGAAATATAGCCTAAGAGACCCACACGGTGCACACACTCGTCACCTTTACACACGTGGGACAAGGAGTCTCCTGGAGATCACATAAGTAAAACCCACTTGACTAGCATAATGACATCTAGATTACAAGCATCATCATATGAATCTCAATCATGTAAGGCAGCTCATGAGATTATTGTATTGAACTACATAGGAGAGAGATGAACCACATAGCTACCGGTACGGCCCCGAGCCTCGATGGAGAACTACTCCCTCCTCATGGGAGCAAGCAGCGTTGATGAAGATGGCGGTGGAGATGGCAGCGGTGTCGATGGAGAAGCCTTCGGGGGCACTTCCCCGCTCCGGCAGGGTGCCGGAACAGAGACTCCTGTCCCCCGGATCTTGGCTTCGCGATGGCGGCGGCTGCGGGAACTTTTCTCGTATCGTGGCTTCTCCGTAAGGGTTTTCGATGCGGGGGCTTTATATAGGCGAAGAGGCGGCGCGAGGAGGGTCAACGAGGCGATGACACCATAGGGTGGCGCGGCCCAGCCCCGGCCGCGCCACCATGTCATCCGGGCCCACCAGGGCCCCCTGCGGCGGCTCTCGGGTGTTCTGGATGCTTCCGGGCAAAATAGGAACCCGGGCGTTGATTTCGTCCAATTCCGAGAATATTTCGTTACTAGGATTTCGAAACCAAAAACAGCGAGAAAACGAGAACGCGGCACTTCGGCATCTTGTTAATAGGTTAGTTCCAGAAAATGCACGAATATGACATATAATGTATATAAAACATGTAGGTATCATCAATAAAGTAGCATGGAACATAAGAAATTATCGATACGTCGGAGACGTATCATCGGGTAGCTTCAGCTGTTTTTCCTTAAGCAATAAATCGAATATCTGCTCAGCTTTGCTTATATCGAAATCAAACCCTTTTGCAGGCCCTTGTTGTTTCACCCATTTGCAGGACACGGGAGCTGCCCCCCGAGCCCATTCAGCTATGGCTACTTCCTGGTCTTCAGAGTCCTCAACGTCTTCTGTCTCGACCAGGCCGATCGGGCGTTTGAACTTATCTTGGTACAACTCTGGGTGGCGCTGCTCATATAATGTTAATTTCTGAACCATGTGCGCCAGTGAATTGTATTCTACTTGGAAAGCCAGATCCTTGATCGGCTCTGCGAGGCCCACCACTGCCAAATCGACTGCTTCTTTCTCAGTTAAACGAACCGACTAACATCGGTTCTTGACAGTCCTGAAATGCTGAATGTATTCCGACACCGTTTCTCCCCGCTTCTGCCGCACCTGCGCCAGCTCGGCAACGCCAGCTTCGGTAGCTTCTGAGTGATATTGAATATGAAACTGCTCTTCCAGTTGCTTCCAGGTCCGGACTGAATCTGGTGGCAACGAGGTGTACCACCCAAAAGCTGGTCCTGTGAGAGATTGCGCAAAAAACCTTACGCGTAACGGGTCTGATGCTGAAATCATGCCCAACTGTGCCAAATATCGGCTCACATGCTCAATTGAGCTGGACCCTTCTGATCCATTGAACTTTGAGAACTCAGGGAGCCGATACTTGGGTGGCAGTGGAATCAAATCATATTCGTTTGGGTACGGCTTGGAATAGCCGACTGTTCTCCTCTTTGGCAGGATGCCGAACTGGTCTCTCAAGATTGTACTGATTTGTTCCACGGTATGAGCTGCAGGGGCTGAGCTTTCCTGACTCGTTCCGGTGGCATATTTAGCTAGCCACGCCTGTTTATCGGCGTCTGCTCCAGAGATCCCTCCTGCTGCAATCTGGTTCGTGTGTGCCAAGTTATTGCAGTCCGGCACGTATGTGCACACGTATCCATGTGGGATTTTTTAGGCGGCTCATACAGGAATTGGCAATTGCCAGGATCGCCCCCAACCTTGTAGACCACGTATGCCGGTGAAGCCTGTGGCTCTGGAGCGGCAAGCGTGAATGGCAGCTGCGGTCTGGTCTGGAACGGTATTTCTCCCTGGTGAGTCCCTAGGGTAGGTCCTGACGGAGAGTACTGATGCTTCATGATTTCCTGAACCACGCGAACCGCAATGCGCTCGAAAGCGTTCACCAGGCTCTCAAAATGACGGTATAGAGAATGAGCCACCATGTAATTAACTTCCTGGCGCAAAGCTCTGGTGCGTTCCTCTGAAGGGAGAGACAAGTCTACTTCATCGAGAACGCCTTCAGGTGAGAATCCTTTCCATCTAATTCCATGTGTACGGGTCCTCTCGAAAGAGCCGATGAGATCGGCTTCGAAGAGAGCCTTAATCTCATCATATTTCTTGTTGTGATCCTCAGGCAGCTCCTCGTACGTGACTGGTGCGTCCGCCATCTCAGCTGCAGATGTTGACGCAGTTGTTGTAGAATGTCCCACCGGGCGTGCCAGAATGTGTTGCCTGCCAAAACCCACCGGCGAGCAGCGACGAGCAACACGAAGAGCCGGGAGGCTCCCAGGACTGCTGGTGGGCCCTGGTCCCTCGGGCGACGGCCCGCAAAGCTCCGGCACACGTCCTGGCTATTGCAAGGGCGTGCCACCTGACCAATACCTGGTCAGGAAGGTGTTGGATTGCTTCAATTAGTTTCCTGCATGGCAGACACGTAAACATTAAATGATCCTCGATCGGCTCTCAGGTTACCTTGTGAATCGGCTCAAAGAGCCGATTAACCCATGGTTCATATTGGATCTACGATAACATGGGGATCCTGCTTTATCAATACCAAGTAAAATCGATCTACGACAGTTTAGGGCTTTCACCGCATAACCGGAACATCCTACACGTAGTTGAGCCTGGCAGATACGAAAGATAACAGAAAACCAGTCCTAGAAGGGGCTTAAAAACCAACACAAAGTCGATTCCCGGAACATCCCCTCTGGGATCGGCAAACCATACCTGACGCACTACTGGATCATTCAACCCGTTTGCAAGGCCTAACCATGCGGATATCAAACTAATCCTTGAAGAACAAGGAACAACCATAACAGATCAGATCTACTAAATAAAGACGAAGCAAGATGCTGCCCTTACACCTAAGATAGGTGCAAAGACAGCTAGATATTTAGGGGCAGCATGACTAAGCAAACATATCAGAAAAATATTGATGTAAGCCCCAAAACATCTATGATAATAGTGTTACTTGCCATCAACAAGGCTTCAGTACTGCCTAGATCGCAAGATGCGATCTAGGCAGCATGACGCTTACCCGGAAGAAACCCTTGAAACAAGGGGTGGCGATGCGTCTAGATTGTGTTTGTTGTGAACGTGATCGTCCTCTTTTCTCAATAACCCTAGGTACATATTTATAGTCCGTGGACTTTCTATCTTTGGAATAAACCTAACTATGTACGAACCAAACTCTATCTCTTAATTCTAAATTGAAACGCGATCTACCATAATGTACAAATACACGGGCAATCTAGCCCAAATTCTTACACGAGGCCGATTCAGAAACACTTTATGTGCATATCCTCCAAACCAATCTCAATCACGGCCCATCTTCTAATTTGGCTAAAATCTGGTGATAACAGGAGCTGATCGAGGAAAAGGAAAGGCCCATTGGTTGAGTTGGGAGAAAATGGTACGACCCAAATATGAGGGGGGTATTGGCTTTAGAGACATGCGTGTCTTTAACCAGGCGCTCCTAGCCCGTCAAGCGTGGAGGCTCATTGCAAGACCAGATAGCTTATGTGCCCGGGTACTCAAGGCAAAGTACTACCCGCAGGGTAATATTGTGGACACGGTGTTCACTGGTAATCCCTCCTCAACCTGGACACCTATAGCTTATGGATTGGAATTACTTAAAAAAGGTTTGATATGGAGGATTGGCAATGGGGAATCTGTGAGAATGTGGAGGGACAACTGGATCCCACGTGAGTTCAGCCTCAAACCGATCGGCCACCGTAGTAAATCAAGGCTGAATCGTGTGTCCAAATTGTTGGACGAACATGGTGTGTGGCGAGAGGAACTTGTCCAGAAAATCTTCCCTCCCATAGATGTGGCGTCTATTCTCGGTATTAAAACATCTCCGCGTCGGGAGGCGGACTTCCTTGCTTGGCAACCTGAGAAAACTGGAGTTTTTACTGTCCGCAGTGCCTATAAGTTGGCCCTAGCACTCGTGAATCAGGAGCATGATCATGCTACATCTAGCAACGCCCCTACTGGTGACAAGGCAATATGGAAGTTAATATGGAGTAGCAAGGTGCCTGAGAAAGTACGTATTTTCGCATGGAGGGCAGTACATGGAGCTCTCGCTACGGAAGTGAACAAGCTGCTGCGTGGTATGCATGTTTCTGGCACATGTCTTTTCTGTGGGTGTGAGCCGGAGGACATATCTCACATGCTGTTCCGATGCCCTCATGCAGTGGCTCTTTGGCAGTCCATGCAGGAGGTGTGGTCTATACCTGACAGTAAACAGCTCCAGGGTCCCAGGGAGTCTTGGCTGGAGGAGCTGTTGTTGCCATTGTCGAAGGAGGTGCTTGATAGAACTCTGATGACTATTTGGAGAATCTGGTTTGTGCGAAATGAAATTACACACAACAAACCGATGCCAGCGATTGAAGGATCTCGAAGATTTCTGTGTAGCTATATGTCTTCCCTAGCCAATTCCATGAAGCTGCCAATAGAGGATATTCTGAAAGGGAAGCAGCCTTTGCATCGGACAGAGATGGCAGGAAGCAACCCGCCTGCTAGTACTAGTCCGTGGACTCGGCCACCTGAGGGAATGGTTAAACTGAACGTGGACGGGTCGTTTATATTGCAGGATGGAACGGCAAGTGTTGGAATCATTCTGAGAAGGCATGATGGCTCAATAATTCTGTCATCCTTTAGAGTGCTGGTACGATGTTGTTCGGCATTGGAGGCCGAACTACGAGCATTGGTGGAGGGCGTTTCTCTGGCTAGTGAGTGGTGTCAAGAACCAATCCTAATTGAAACGGACAGTGCTGAGATAGTCCGGATGATAAGAAGCAAAGAGAGAGATTTATCTGAGTTAGGTAACCTCACTTCTGAAGCAAAATTACTACTGAACTTGGATCAGATTGCTGGAATCTCCAAAATTCCACGTACCCAAAATTTTGCTAGTCATGAGTTAGCTAAGTATGGTAGATTAAATGACCGTACGTATGTATGGTTTGGGTCTGGGCCAGATTGCATTCTGGATGCCCTCCTAAGGGATTGTAATGATACCTATATTTAATTAATATAATCCCTTTGCCCCCGCAAAAAAAAAGGAAGCTTTGGCACCGTCTCCAATGATGACCCGGGTAGCGGCGTTGAAAAGGTCTCTGTCTGCGGCATCATTAGGAGTTTCAGATCCAACCCAAGGTTTTTTCGGCGCCATCCATTCGTACCACAACCAACGGAGCCTGAGCGCGTGAGAGAATTTTTCCAAGTCCAGAATACCGAGACCGCCGAGCTCCTTGGAGCGACAGACCTTTTGCCAGTTGACCTTGCACTTTCCCCCACTAACAACTTCGTTGCAGGCCCATAGCATTCCCCGACATAGATAGAACTGGGGTTTCATTTGAACTTTTCGGACTTCACACATAGATGTAACTTTTGGTTTTACAATGCCTCTTCGGTGTTCGCATTTGTTACACCTTATTAAGGTGATGTACATTATTCAACTTTTCAGTAAAGTTGGATTGATCAATACAACAGCAGGAGTTCCAAATTGTTCTAAAAATATATAACTAACATCCCCTAGACCCTAACAAAAGATGAGCCGTACGCGTGTCCCCTAGAGAGGATAGAGAGGCGTGCTAGCTAAAGATCGAGAGTGCGAATTGAGTTCCGATGCTTCAATGCTTAATAGCCGTCTCGTGTCTCTCCCGTGATGGCGTCTTCATATCTAAAACCCGATCGGATCGACGACTCACCGTCCCAGATAGGCCGGAAGTGATGAGACAGGTTGAAGGCCAGGCAGGGCACTGAGTTGTACTCCAAATCTCGTTAACGGTCATTCCTCACTAAGCGGTCATATTCATGATCTAAACGTATTACACGCATAATGAATAGGAGAGGTGCATCTCATCAAAGCCAGTGATTTGTGCTCTCCTTGTTTTTCTTGAGAGAATTCGTTTTAAGATATCCGATTTAAAAGTATCCGGTGAATAAGGATATCCGATTACAAAGTGGTTCTCCGGATATGGTATAACAAATAGCATGCAGATATAGATTATCCAAAATTTAATTAGAATAATCTGAAAATTTTAAACCAGATAATCTGATTTTTTAGTCAAAAGCCATTGCCAATCTCACGACGTTAGTAGTTGTTGAGTTACCAAATTTATTTGGCGAGCATGCTTAGCTCTATATTTCAACCAATGCTTGAGTTTATCCAGTAATTTTTGTTTTTGGTCCAAGTCTGTCTCATTTTCGATTTGAATCCGTAGTCCAGCTGTCCGCATTCTTATGTGAAACCGGTCAAAATCCATTCTGATCTAAATCCAAAAAAAATTATTTTTTTGATAAAGGAAAATATATTATTATCGAAGATACACCCCTAATCTGGTCCGGCTAGCTACACCCCTACTCAAAAGGGAAGGTGCATCTCACCAGGCTGTATTGTTCCGCAATGCACGCCTGAACGTCTTAATGCTAAGTGCGTTGACATTGTCACGGCCGGCACACATCAAATTGCCATGCATTAGTAATTTGCTACGTAGATTAGTTAGGAGATATCTGACTGATGGATGGTACCGGCGTGGCGTGGTGGAATCGCCATGACCAACCTGGAGCCAATCCTGCATACGCATGCAAATCCTGCAGCCAGCCATGATCTCGTGGACAACATGCCAAGTGCAAATAGAGATAGTCTGAAGAATGTTATCTCCAGGCTAAGCTTATCTCCTGCCACCCCATTGGTCAATAGATGAGCTAGCATGCTTAGCTGCAGCAGCCAGATGACCGGAATTTAGTACGCATCACAAAGACTTCGTAAAATCATTCCCTTTGCTTTCGTGTGCCGATAACCATGGACTACGCTTGTCGGTATGACATTGACCAATGCCTCTTCTTCCTGACGCATTACGCTATAGCGGCGCGCTTGTTTATGGCATGATCACAACCTAACTAATTAAGCAAGAGAACTATACTCACTGACTTGAAGAACGCACATGCGTTTAATAATTAGTTTGCGGCCACGGACTAAGCACGAGAGAGCTCTAGCTAGTTTAGTTCTTCTCTTCTTGAACGAGAAGGTTGTACGTGGGGTGTTTTTCTCTTCAATAAACTGCGAGGCAGATCTATGATCAGACATTTTCACGTTGCTAAGTACTTCTGTTAGTAATAAGTTTTGGGAAGCTAATTTAGCGGTCAGAAACTATATCAATTTGCTATCAAATTAAGTACAATTGGTGTTTTCATTGCAAAATACTTAAAAATTTGTGGTTGCTTTTTGGTCCCAAAACGAAATATGGTACTCCCTCGGTTCCACAAAGGTTGTTAGATATTTGTTAAAGGCACTTAGGACATCCAAATGACCGCTGCATCCGTTTCCGTCGGCCCACGGACGCAAAAATAACCATGCGTCCGTTTGCGTCGGGGTGTCTCCAGCGGCCCGACGCTATGGCCGCGGGCCTTTTTTCTGGAATATCGAAAAACATGAGAAACAAGCAAATAGCATGAACATATGGCCATCATATTAGCTCAAATTGAGGTCTCAAATAAGTTCATCACATTATCCAATAGGCATGGCACAAAATGTAGTCCAAAAGGTGCCCAAACATGGCCAAAACATCAAATATAATCCAAAAAGAAACCATCGTGGTTGACAATGGCGCCGCAGACCAGGCGTCTCGCGCGCAGATTTCGGCGCGCTTCTTCACGAACCAGGCCCTGGTGTCGTCATCCATGTTGTTTAAGTCGGCTAGCATGATCCTTGTGTTCTCTACCCGGATCTTGGCCTCGGTGTCGATCCTTCTACCCTCGGCGTCGCGCAATTTGGGCTTGGCCTCTGCCTTTTTGGTCTCTACGTCCATCCTTTGGACCTCAATGACCTCTTTGGTGAGGTTGAGGTAGATGGGAGATGCGGCCTCTTTTTTCAGACGCTTATTCTCGTCCTTTTTATCCAGGGCGGCTTGACAGTCCGCCATGATCTTCTCCAAGGTTTGGCTCAACGCAAGGGCTGATGCCTCCCTTGCAAGATCTGCCTTGGTAGAGTTATGGCTCCGGGGACGAGGTAGAAGGGCTTTCTGTCTAGGATCATCGTCTTCGCCGCTGACGACCAACGTGGATGTCCCATTCTGGACAGCTTCAAGGTAGGTCGGATAGCTAATCCTCCACTTTGAAGCGTCCTTCAGCTTTTTCCAGCAATGGACCATATAGAAGCCATTCCTATGTGTTGCCTTGAACTTTTCCAAGGCCCTGGGTACCTACAATTGGTAAAAGTTGGGTTCATGGTTTGCGAATGCTAACTACATAGATGAAATGATGATGCTCGTTTCTTTACCACTCCAAGCACGCTCGTGCCGCTCTGGGGGTGTAAAACAACATGATCGACGACGGCGCATAACTTGGAGGTCTGTTGTTTGATGTAGTTTCATCTTTTTCTGATGGACTTCCGTGCGATCGCTTTTCATCTCGTAGGGCGCATGCCACTTTCTCTCTTCGTACTCTTGGACTACCTTGGCACAATAAACCTTGCCCTTTTCTTGGGCACCATTTATGCAGTCATGGCTAGTCGCGAGACACACATCGCACAAACATTTGTCATCGTCGTCGTTGAAGCCATTGGTCATGTGGCTCTCCCCCTTCTTCTTGCCAGCATCATCCCTAGTCAAGACATGCCTTGTTGGTGCGTCCTCATCGGCATCGACGCAGACGGTTTTTGCCTGCATGGGCTGGGTGGAGAACAACCGTTCGTCATCGAATGTCCACCCCATCTTGTGTTTGTCCCCACTAATCCGGCGTCCCTATCCCGATGCCGCCTTTGTCGACGAAGCCACCGCCGAAGATCATGCATTGATATCGCCCTCATTGCGTCCCGGCCAATAGGCCTATGAATCACCAGACGTCAGACGAATAACACACGACAGAGTGAGACACTGAGAGAGCAAACGTATTGGGTCGTCCATTGTCAGGGCAAATGGTGCCATTTCCTCAAACAGGGTGCGGGGCACCAACATGCTCTCCACCGGGACCTATCACGTCTTCTGTGTCGCAGACGGGCACGAGTCACCGCTCCTAGGCATCCGGTTCAGGTCGGGAAACGGGACCTCGTTGAAGTGCACCGGCGCGACGCCGGAGGCGAACCGTGACGCCGAGTGGACCTGCGAGGGTGCATGCATTCCAGGACGCATATGGGAAGTTACCGAGCTCACCGACGAGGCTGGGGTAGTGACGCCCATGATCCTCTTTTGCTTGACGAGGAGCATGGCCTCCGATGGGCTCGGATGGAGGCCAGGATGGAGGGCTACGTGGGCGCCAGCTTTCACCTGCATCTGCAACGCCACTTGGGTAGCGGCATGCGCCTGCGCCTTCTAGGGGGTTGTCGCCGATGCATTCCTCTCCTTCAGATTCTTGCGCTGGATGCGACGCTTCGTCGCCTGGACGCCTTTCTCCTCCTTCTAAAGTAGCTTCTTTGATGCTGATGGCGTGTACTCAACGTATGCGGACACGCTGTTGGGGAACCCCAAGAGGAAGGTGTGAAGAGCACATCAACAAGTTTTCCTTCAGTATGAAACCAAGGTTTAATCGACCAGTAGGAGAAAGGCGTGACTTCTGAAGGTGTTGCTGGCTGACTAGTGGTAGGGCGCACTACCGGCGTTAGCAACAATGTGGAACCTGCACACAAAAAAACCAAAGTACTTTGCCCCAACTTACAGTGAGGTTGTTAATCTCACTGGTTTGCTGAACACAAAGGACTAGACGTATCGAATGGAAGGAGATGTTTGCAGATAGTAAATAAAACAAGATGGCAGTTGAATTTATTAGTAAAAGAAATAGGACCGGGGTCCACAGTTCACTAGAGGTGTCTCTCCATAAAGAAATAGCATGTTGCGTGAACAAATTACAGCTGGGCAGTTGACAGAATATCGATCAATACATGACAAGATGATTATTATGAGATTTGGTATTGGACATTACAACATAATGCATAGACCGTAATCCAACTGCGTCTATGACTAATAATCTACCTTCAGGTTAGCGTCCGCACCCCTTCCAGTATAAAGTTGCAAGTAACAGACTATCGCATTAAGCAATATGTGTAAAATGAACAATAGATTTACCCTCGGACAAAACATTGTTGTTGTCTCCCTAGTAGCAACAAGAAATCTACAATCTTAGAACTTATAAAGTCACTCTCCTAGAAAACTAGAGGCATGCTTCTCCGCCGCCTCCCGCGCGGCCGCTATGGCTCGGTGCGCCGCCGCGTCCTCTTGCAGTGCCTGCTGCAGCCTCGCGTTGGCGGCGTCGTCCTTGAGCGTCTCGAACGACTCGATGATGGCCCTCTGCTCCGCCGCCCACTCCTCCGGCGTTGGCTCATCAGGGTCATCGGAGGACCAAGATATCTCTGAGTCGGAGTCCTCTGCGGTGGCGGTGGCCGCCAGCCTGCGCTGTTCCAGCTCGGTGTCGACCGCCGCATGGGCCGCCCGCTCCTCCTCTGCTTCTTCCTCCGCGAGAGCCAGGGCCACGGCGTCCCTCACCGGGTGGAGGAGATCGGTGCTGTCTTCGGAGTCGAACTCCTCGTCGGAGCTCGAGGCCAGGGGAGGTGGAGTGGAAGGTGAAGGTGGAGGTGGAGGTGGAGGCGCGGCAGCCTCATCCGGTAGCGGTGCTGCTCATGGTGGATCTACTAGGGCTGAGCAGAAGCGGCGCTACGGCAGCGGCGGCTAGGGTTTAGTGGGGAGGAGATGAGATGCTCGCGCCCCTGTTTATATAGGTCGGAGGCAGGGCGACGGCCGCGCCACGCGGGGCATCGCCATTACTACGCGCGGCACGTGAGGCATGCGAGGCATCGCCATTAACGCGGCCGCAGACTGTCGAAGCGATGCCTCGCTGCCAGTACTGGCGGAGAAGACGCATCAACGCTGCGTCACTACTAGCTGCGCACGTCTACTAGCTGCGCACGCTCGCGGAAGCTGAGTGACGTGGGTATTACCCTTCGGGTAACCAACATTGCCCTATCCTGTACGGTCCAACTGGAGGCCCATGAAGATACCTGATGGCAAGGTGGGCCACTAAGGCGGTGCAGGAGAAGATTCCTTGAAGTACAAGATGAAGAGCCGAACAAGGAAAGTTTAGGGCTAGGTCTTTTTGTAAACCTAGTCGTACCCGGACAGATCTCTTGAGACCTGGCCTCCTATATAAAGGCCAGGAGAGGGGCTGCCGAGGGACACAATCAATCTTAGCAACTTTAGCCACCAGAAGTCTAGAGCTAGGTCATCGTAGCACTTAGGCTCTCGACGAGATCATAGCCGAAACCTTCGGCACCCCATTGTAACCCGATATTTTCATAATCAAGATCAGACAGGCAGGACGTAGGGGTGTTACCTCATCGAGGGCCCTGAACCTGGGTAAATCGCTTTCCCCGCTTGTCTGTTAACCGATGTCTTGTGTCAGCCTACAGGATTCCATTAACCCTAAGCCCCAATCGGAGGGCATTGTCGAGGAGCACCCTCGTCAATTAGCGCCGTCTGTGGGAAACCTGTTGGCGCAAGATCCTTCATCAGCAGATCCAACCATGTCGTCGACAGCTTCATCAACGCCATCATCATCATCACCGATCTTGGGGAGCCCGATTCGATTTGGCTCCTACGAGTTCACCCCGCACAGCGACTCTTCTCGCTCGACTTTTTCGGGTCTGCAAGGAAACATGGAGATGGCGTTCGGAAGCGTTCACTACAACGTCAATCCGGAAGGAATCCTTCGACTGCTCGAGCCGCGCGCTCCCAGGTCGACTAGGAAGCCTCTCTTATCGGTTGCAGGGCTGGTCATGTCATCATCAATCGATCTCTCAGCTGGGCTGACAGATTCGACTGATCCATCCGCACCATCGACCCCGCGATCGACGTCTTCAATGTCGGTCGGATCCGACAACCCCGTGCCATCGGAGATGACCTCGTACTACTGCTTGAACTGCGACACGAGGCACGGGTTGGGATCGAGTGACACACCCTTCATGTTTAGCGCCCAGTATTCGTCGGGAGAAGACATCGTCGACAGCACCGTCAGAGAAGGCACCTGGAAAACAACGCGCCACCAAGTTTACGCTGCCAACAACACAGGAAACACGAGGAACGGGGGAGAAGGAGAGCACACCCCACGCTCCAGCAGGCGACGAAGCTTCGGAAACAGCGCTAGTAATCATGGCAGTGATTACACCATCGCGGAGGAAGAATGGGCAGCCGCCCAGGCAGCCGTACTCAACAATACACCGCTCCCTGTTGGAGCTTCGGTTGGAACCCTCAACGCCTTTCGCGAAATATTGGATAAAAATCGGGAGCGGCTCTCACTCGAGCAAAACACCCTTGAGAAGCGCCTGCGTGCAGCAGAACGATCTAGCGAACAACGGAGGGGTTCACGGGGAAGCGCCTCCCGAAGCAGTCAAGGCGCAGGGAAGCACCGGTCGAGGCTATCCAGGCTTTCGGAAGACGACGCCAGAGAAATAACGTCAAACTTATCCAGGTCATTCTTGACCAGGGATACCGCAGGAATGCTGAGGCCAAAAACCGTCGAGGCAGCAACTGCCAACCTCGCGGCGTATCTTGTAAACCAACAGCCTGCAGGTTCCATGGTTCAAGCTCATCGGGGCGCTCTAGAAAGCCTTGCAATCCTGGGAGACAAGTTGGTCCCACGAAAATAAAAAGCTTCACCACAAGCTGGAGGTTTAAAATACCGTTCACGGGATGCCCGAGACGAGATTACCCAGAGCAGAATCGATAAAGCCAAACGACGGCGAGCAGCAAGGGGGGACTACGATAGTGACTCCTCAGAAGAAAGCGAGGAGTATGATGGCGAGCTGAGGGGAGCTGATTGCTTGAGCTACAAGATTCGAGAGACAATGCCACCCAAAAAGTTCAAACCTACCCCTACGGACGCTGCCAAATAAGATGGTCAGCAGGAGCCAAGATCATGGATAGATGACTACTTGTAGACGATGATCTTACACAAAGGGAACCAGATTGCAGCGATGCAGTGTTTGCAGCTTTACTTAAAAGATTCGGCACGAGCCTGGCTGAGGGGACTGCCGAAGGGATCTATCAAGTCTTGGGACGACCTGGTGGATGCTTTTGTCGCTAACTTCCAAGCAACATACAAGAGGCCTGTTGGGATTGAAGAGTTGCGGCATTGCCAGCAGAAGCCGAAAGAATCAATGTGAGCATTCATCGGGAGATTCACAAAACTCCTAAACGCTGCCGAGGATGTTTCCGTCGACAGAGCAATCGACGCTTTCAGCGACGACATCCGACGAGAATCTTACATAGAAGAACTTGGACGCAAGAAGCCAAAGACTATCACCAAGCTAATGGAGATTGCCAACAGCTGGGCTGATGGTGCAAACAACGTACGAAGACCGCGACAACGCAGTGATGATGAAGACGATGATCAGCCAAAAAATGATTCGGGTGGTCGCAGAGATCGTCGCAAGAAGAGGAAAGACCGTAGCTACGACGACAGTAACTTGGTAGCTGCCGGATATTCCGATCGACAGGATGACCGGTATGATGATAGGCGGGATGATCGGCAGGATGGCAACAGGAGCAACTCTGGAAACCGTGGCAATTACAAGCCACGACCCCATAGGACACCCGAATTTCCCTTTGCTGAACAGATAAATGCACCCTGCTACCTGCACGCTTACATCGACTCCAAAGACAATTAGAAGAAGTCAAGCCATCTGCTCAGAGATTGTCGACAGTTCATTGAGATGCAGAAGCTCATTCAGCAGCAGCAGCAGCTGCCTACACCACCACCCCCGCCTCAGCACCAGGTTCAGCAAGCCCAGCCTCACAATCCTAACGAGTCCTTTCCACCACCTCGTGGGCAGATGAGCATGATCCAGAGAACTGGTGTTTCGAGTACATCGATTGGTCCTCTCAGAGCATCACGTTCAGCAGGACGGATCACCCGATGACAATACCAAAACCAGGACATGTTGCGCTGGTGGTTGAAGCACAGATTGGAGGATTTAAGATGAGCAAAGTTTTTATGGATGGTGGAAGTGGGCTAAACCTGATATTCCTCGACACGATCAAAACCATGGGAATCGTGATGAGGATGCTCGAAGAGACAGACACCTGTTTTCATGGGATCGTCCCCACATCGCCAGCGTACTCTATTGGCAAGGTTTTCCTGAACGTTGTCTTTGGTAAACCCGATAACTTCAGGAAGGAAAAGATCGAGTTCGAAGTAGTGAATTGGAAATCACAGTACCACGCTATACTTGGAAGATCAGCTTATGCCAAGTTCATAGCTGTGCCACATTATGCATACCTCAAGCTGAAAATGCCTGGGAACAATGGGATAAATATCACAGTCTATGGAAGTTTTTCACGTTCAGACAATTGTGATCGCGAGTTTCAGAAGATTGCTGCAAAGTTCGGGTTCAGGCAGGAAGCTGTCGACCTCCCTTCAAAATCGTCGACACGCGATGATAGGGTGGATGAACGCGTCAGGAGGATAAAGAAGAAGCCAGCTGATCTGGCCACAGAGGTCACTGCAGCAAAAACATCGGCAGCCGATGGTACCGCAGTCACCGAAGGAAACAAATCCTTGGCACTCACTGTTCAAAATTCTGGTGAAATCGGTGAGGCTTCCAAAACTGTGGGCGCGGTGGACAAGCTTGAAGACAAGGAGAATCCTCCTCTCGTTTAAAAGACGGATAGTCTTTCGTTTTCTCTGTTTTTAGGCAGGGTGTTCTCTCACCCCTTAGTTATCCGCTTACGTTATTAATAAAAACTTGAGTTTTGTTTCTTTGAAGCATTGCAGTAACTCGGTCCACCCGAACCACATCATCCGAACTCCGTTTTGCATATTGTGGCAAACAGAGGTGCGTCGGAAAAACACGTCTAGTGATTGTGCTCTAAAGCCTCTGAAATTACGAGTGCTATGAGGCAAAAACTGACAAGACTTGTACCCTTTCGCTATAGATGCCTCAACGAGCGCCGTACATAGCAGGGAACAGGGAGCAAATAAATTAAACGACTGATACGTCTCAATCGTATCTATAATTTCTTATGTTCCATGCTACTTTTATGACAATACTTGAATGTTTTATGCATACTTTACATCATTATTATACATTTTCCGGCACTAACCTATTAACAAGATGCCGAAGCGTCGATTCTTTGTTTTCTGCTGTTTTTGGTGTCAGAAATCCTAGTAAGGAAATATTCTCGGAATTGGACGAAATCAATGCCCAGGGGCCTATTTTTCCACGAAGCTTCCGGAAGACCGAAGGGATAACGAAGTGGGGCGACGAGGCGCCGCCACCATAGGGCCGCGCGGCCAGAGGGGGGCCCGCGCCGCCCTATGGTGTGGGCCCCTCGCGCTGCCTCCTGACCTACCATTTCGCCTACTTAAAGCCTTCGTCGCGAATAGCCCTGTACCGAGAGCCATGCTGCGTGTAGTCGACATGTCCGTTGGCAACCCCAAGAGGAAGGTGTGATGCGCACAGCAGTAAGTTTTCCCTCAGTAAGAAACCAAGGTTATCGAACCAGTAGGAGCCAAGAATTACGTGAAGGTTGTTGGTGGAGGAATGTAGTGCGGCGCAACACCAGTGAAACCGGCGCCAACGTGGAACCTGCACAACACAATCAAAGTACTTTGCCCCAACGTAACGATTGAGGTTGTCAATCTCACCGGCTTGCTGAAAACAAAGGATTAAGCGTATCGAGTGGAAGATGGTGTTTGTTTGCAAAGAACAGATAAAAACGAGTAGAATGTATTCAGATGTAAAAGAATGGACCGGGGTCCACGAGTTCACTAGAGGTGTCTCTCCAATAAGATAACTAACATGCTGGGTGAACAAATTACACGCGGGCAATTGACAAATAAAGATTCAATACATATCAATGATGATTACTATGTGATTTAATCAGGGCATTACAACAAAGTACATAGACCGCTATCCAGCATGCATCTATGCCTAAATAATCCACCTTCAGGTTACCATCCGAACCCCTTCCAGTATTAAGTTGTAAACAACATATAATTGCATTAAGTATGGCGCGTAATGTAATCAACACAAATATCCTTAGACAAAGCATCGATGTTTTATCCCTAGTAGCAACAGCACATCCAAACCTTAGAACCTACTGTCACGATCCCAGATTCAATGGAGGCATGAACCCACTATCGAGCATAATTACTCCCTCTTGGAGTTACAAGTATCAACTTGGCCACAGCCTCTACTAGCAACGGAGAGCATGCAAGAACATAAACAACACATATATGATAGATTGATAATCAACTTAACATAATATTCTATATTCATCGGATCCCGCCAAACACAACATGTAGCATTACAAATAGATGATCTTGATCATGTTAGGCAGCTCACAAGATCTAAACAATGAGAGCACAAGCGGAGAAGACAACCATCTAGCTACTGCTATGGACCCATAGTCCAAGGATGAACTACTCACGCATCAATCCGGAGGCGGGCATGATGATGTAGAGCCCCTCCGGTGATGATTCCCCTCTCCGGCGGGGTGCCGGGAGCGATCTCCTGAATCCCCCGAGATGGGATTCGCGACGGCGGCGTCTCTGGAAGGTTTTCCATATCGTGGCTCTCGGTACAGGGGGTTTCGCGACGAAGGCTATTTGTAGGCGGAAGGGTAGGTCAGGGGGCGTCACGAGGGGCCCACACACTAGGCCGGCGCGGCCAGGGCCTGGGCCGCGCCGCCCTAGTGTCTTTTTTGAAGGTGAAAAAGTGGGAAAAATCCCCACTGCAATTTTTATTGATATATATAGAAAAAGTTACAAATGTACAAGGTGTACAAAAAAGAAAGAAAGAAAGAAAGAAAAGGAAAAAAAAGGGAAAAAAATATTCTAGACCATCATCTGAAGAGTTGAACCCAGACTTTGAATTGAGCATCCCACTTCTTTTTCATTCTATAGGAGAGCAAATGGAGCTCTTGTTTGAGAACAATTTTCCAAGCACCTATTGATGGTAGCTGGCATTCAAAAATCTTCCTGTTTCTGACAATCCATATGGACCAGGATGCCAACATAATGATCTCCACAGCAAATGGCACGTTTAATTTCTCCTTGATGTCATAGAAAGCTTCAAACACTGATTGCTGAGTGGACAGCTGAGGACAGAGTATATTCCAACATTCCTGAGCAAAAGGGCAACTCCAGAATAGATGTGCTAGCGTTTCCTCTTGATTACATTGTAGAGTAGCACAGTTATAGGACTGTAAATTGCAATTCTTTCTCCTTAAAAGATTCCTTGTATTTAAACGATCGTGCAAAAGCAACCAGAAGAAGAACTGATGTTTTGGTTGACAAGAGGACTCCCATATCCAGGTAAAGAATTGAGGTGCATGCTGTACACCAATCAAGAATTTGTATGCATTAACTGTGGAAAATTTGTCAGATCCCCAAATGTAGCACCAAGAATCAGAAGCTTGTTGTTGATTCTCAGAATTTATAGAGTCGCATAGGGTCTCTAGCTGTTCAAACTCTTCAAAAGCTTGTTGAGATAGAGGAAGATGAAACAAATCTTGGAGATATTCCATCTGCATCACTTTACTGACAGAGAGATCAGTTTTTTTAGCAAAGGTTATGAGGTGTGGAAATTTATGATGTAGACAAGCATCACCCCACAGGTCTGTCCAAAACAGAGCAGTTTTTCCATCTCCCAATTTGCATCTAGCCATGGCTTTATATGCATCAATGAGCTTCAGATGAGATTTCCACCAAAAAGATCCTTCTAATTTAACACCAGGTGGCTTATCTTCATCATAGTAAGTGTCTCTAATAAGATTGACCCAAGGAATATCCAAGTTATTGTAGAATTTGTCCAAGTTCTTGAGTAACAGAGCTTTATTTTGGACATCAAGATTAAAGACTCCCAAGCCCCCTTGTTCTTTAGGCCTGCATATTTTTTTCCATGAAACCAAAGCATTCCCTTTTGCTTGAACATCTGTAGTTTTTTTCCTCCAAAGGCAGTGCCTCATATATTTGATGACCTGATCTTTACCGCCCTAGTGTCTGGCCACCTCGTGGCCCCACTTCGTCTCCCTTTCGGTCTTCTGGAAGCTTCGTGCAAAAATAGGACCCTGGGCGTTGATTTCGTCCAATTCCGAGAATATTTCCTTACTAGGATTTCCGAAACCAAAAACAACAGAAAACAGAATCGGCGCTTCGGCATCTTGTTAATAGGTTAGTGCTGGAAAATGTATAATAATGCTGTAAAGTACTTATAAAACATTCAAGTATTGTCATAAAAGTAGCATGGAACATAAGAAATTATAGATACGTTTGAGACGTATCAAGCATCCCCAAGCTTAGTTCCTACTCGCCCTCGAGTAGGTAAACGATAACACAAATAATTTCTGAAGTGACATGCTACCAACATAATCTTGATCAACATTATTGTAAAGCATATGAGATGAATGGAGTGATCTGAACAAAAGATTGCTAACAAAGATAATGACTAAGCAAATGAATCATATAGCAAAACTTTTCATGAATAGTACTTTCAAACAAGTATCAATAAGAGTTGCATAAAAGCTAACTCATAAGCAATAAATTCAAAGTAGAATGTATTGAAGCAACACAAAGGATGATTAAGTTTCAGTAATTGCTTTCAACTTGTAACATGTATATCTCATGGATATTTGTCAACATAGAGTAATATAACAGGGTAAGAATCAATGCACACAGTTAACACAAGTGTTTGCTTGTAAGATAGAAAGAAGTGGGTAAACTGACTCAACATAAAGTAAAAGATTGGCCCTTCACAGAGGGAAGCATGGATTACTATTTTTGTGCTAGAGCTTTTGTTTTGAAAACATAGAAACAATTTTATCAACGGTAGTAATAATTCATATGTGCTATGCATAATACTTCCTACAAGTTGCATGTCTCATGCATAGAGTACTAATAGTGCTCGCACCTTGTCCTACTTAGCTCGGAAAACACGGATTATCATTGCATAACATATGTTTCAACCAAGTGTCACAAAGGGGTACCTCTATGCCGCCTGTACAAATGTCTAAGAAGAAAGCACGCATTGGATTTCTCGCTTTTGATTATTCTCAACTTAGACATCCATACCGGGACAACATAGACAACGGATAATGGACTCCTCTTTTAATGCTTAAGCATTCAACAACGATTAATATTCTCATAAGAGATTGAGGTTGTATGTCCAAACTGAAACTTCCACCATGATACATGGCTTTAGTTGGCTGCCCAATGTTCTTCTCTAACATATGCATACTCAAACCATTTGATCATGAAATCGCACTTACTTCAGACAAGACGACATGCATAGAATCTCACATGATATCCAACAAAGGTAAAGTTGATGGCGTCCCCAGAAACATGGTTACCGCTCACCAAGCAACTTATAAGAATTAAGACACATAACTGCATATTCATCACCACAATAGTTTTTAAACTATTTGTCCCATGAGCTATATATTGTAAAGATAAAGGAATGAAATTTTAAAGGTAGCACTCAAGTAATTTACTTTGGAATGGTATAAAAATACCACATAGTAGGTAGATATGGTGGACACAAATGGCATGGGTTTTGGCTCAAGGTGTTTGGATGCACGAGAAGCATTTCCTCTCAGTACAAGGTTTGGGCTACAAGGTTGTTTGATGCAAACACAAGTATGAACAGGTACAGCAAAACTCACACAAGAACATATTGCAAGCATTATAAGGCTCTACACTGTCTTCCTTGTTGTTCAAATACTTTACCCGAAAATATCTAGACTTAGAGAGACCAATCATGCAAACCAAATTAAACAAGCTCTACGGTAGTTCTTCATTAATAGATTAAACTACATGATGCAAGAGCTTAAACATGATCTATGAGATCTCAAACAATTGCCAAGTTAATCCAAACCATATGCAGCATTTTCTGATTCCAACCAAATAGCAATTTAACGAAGCAATTTCAGCCTTCGCCATGAACATTAAAGCACAATTAAGAACACAAGTGTTCCATATGAAAAAGCGGAGCGTAATATCTCCAATATAAGAATGGTGGGATCCAACTTTATTCAAACCAAAACAAAAATAAAAACAAACCGACGCTTCAAGTAAAGAACATAAGATGTGATGGAATAAAAATATAGTTTCACTAGAAGTGACCTGATAATGTTGTCGATGAAGAAGGGGATGCCTTGGGCATCCCCAAGCTTAGAAGCTTGAGTATTCTTAAAATATGCAGGGATGAACCACCGGGGCATCCCCAAGCTTAGACCTTTCACTCTTCTTGATCATAGTATATCATCATCTTCTCTTGACCCTTGAAAACTTCCTCCACACAAACTTCAAGCAAACTCATTAGAGGGTTAGTGTATAACCAAAATTCACACATTCAGAGGTGACACAGTCATTCTTAACACTTCTGGAAATTGCACAAAGCTTCTGAAAGTTAATGGAACAAAGAAACTTATTCAACATAACAAAAGCGGCAATGCGAAATAAAAGACAGAATCTGTCAAAAACAGAACAGCCCGTAAAGATGAATCTGGCAGGGGCACTTAACTTGCCCAAATGGAAAAACTCAAAACTAATGAAAGTTGCGTACATATATGAGGATCACGCTCGTAAATTTGCAGATTTTTTCGATTTTTTTACAGAGAGCTCTGCGAGAATTCGTGGCAGACAGCAATGCTGTTTCTGCGCAGCGATCCAAATCTATCATCAACTTTAGCATAGAAACTTTACTTGGCACAAAAACATGATAAGGAGAGGTTGCTACAGTAGTAAACAACTTCCAAGACTCAACAATACAGTAAATAAAATGAAACTCGGGTTATCTCCCAAGAAGTGCTTTTCTTTAACGCCTTTCAGCTAGGCGCAGAAAGTGCAAATCAAGTAACATCAAGAGAAGAAGCATCAACATCATTATTTTTCTTACAAACACAACTTGTTGCAGAGGGTACCTTAGATGCTCCATTATCTAAATTTCCTATGGTGGTGCTAGGGGTTTTATCAATTTTAGGCCTATAATAATTCTTTTGTTTAGACACCTTAGATGCATACATGAATTACCCACATAAGCTTTCTCCTTATACTTGAGAGAAGAAAAAGTTGAACCCAAGGTTCCCATAGCTTTTTCAAGTTCATCAATCCTATTGGTTTGATTATCATGGACAACACAAGTTCCTAGGACACTAATTCTTTCATCAATTCCTCCTAGGGATTTATCAAGTTCATTAGTTTTATCAAATAACATTTCCAATTTAGTTTCAATACTTGGAAAATTTTTCTCTATGGTTTCCAATTTTTTTATAACATCCTCAAGAGAGATTTCAATTTTAACTTCATTAACAGGTGGTATTCCAACTAGACTCTCAATGATGCAACTAGCTTCTAAAGCGGGAGTACCTAGGAAATTACCTCCCGAAAGAGTATCAATAACATACCTATTCCAACTAGATAAGCCAACATAAAAGTTCCTAAGAAGGATAGTAGTGGAGTGTTTCTTAATGCACCTATGATGAGCATTACTAATTCTGTACCAAGCATCTTTAAAACTTTCTCCTCCTTGTTGCTTAAAAGAACGAACTTCAACTTCAGGATGACTCATTTTAATAGTAATAAAGTAAACTAGGCAAATAAAGTAAAGACAAGTAACTAATTTTTTTGTGTTTTGATATAGAACTAGTAAATAAGACAATAAGTAAAGTAACTAATTTTTTGTGTGTTTTTAATATGAAGCAAACAAGACAGTAAATAAAATAAAGTAAAGCAAGACAAAAACAAAGTAAAGAGATTGGAAGTGGAGACTCCCCTTGCAGCGTGTCTTGATCTCCCCGGCAACGGCGCTAGAAAATAGTCTTGCTGCGTGTAGTCGACACGTCCGTTGGGAACCCCAAGAGGAAGGTGTGATGCGCACAGCAGTAAGTTTTCCCTCAGTAAGAAACCAAGGTTATCGAACCAGTAGGAGCCAAGAAGCACGTGAAGGTTGTTGGTGGAGGAATGTAGTGCGGCGCAACACCAGTGAAACCGGCGCCAACGTGGAACCTGCACACAACACAATCAAAGTACTTTGCCCCAACGTAACAGTGAGGTTGTCAATCTCACCGGCTTGCTGAAAACAAAGGATTAAGCGTATCGAGTGGAAGATGGTGTTTGTTTGCAAAGAACAGTAAGAACAGTAGAATGTATTCAGATGTAAAAGAATGGACCGGGGTCCACAATTCACTAGAGGTGTCTCTCCAATAAGATAACTAACATGCTGGGTGAACAAATTACAGGCGGGCAATTGACAAATAAAGATTCAATACATATCAATGATGATTACTATGTGATTTAATCAGGGCATTACGACAAAGTACATAGACCGCTATCCAGCATGCATCTATGCCTAAATAATCCACCTTCAGGGTTATCATCCGAACCCCTTCTAGTATTAAGTTATAAACAACGGATAATTGCATTAAGTATGGCGCGTAATGTAATCAACACAAATATCCTTAGACAAAGCATCGATGTTTTATCCCTAGTAGCAACAAGCACATCCACAACCTTAGAACCTACTCGTCACGATCCCGGATTCAATGGAGGCATGAACCCACTATCGAGCATAATTACTCCCTCTTGGAGTTACAAGTATCAACTTGGCCAGAGCCTCTACTAGCAATGGAGAGCATGCAAGAACATAAACAACACATATATGATAGATTGATAATCAACTTAACATAATATTCTATATTCATCGGATCCCGCCAAACACAACATGTAGCATTACAAATAGATGATCTCGATCATGTTAGGCAGCTCACAAGATCTAAACAATGATAGCACAAGCGGAGAAGACAACCATCTAGCTACTGCTATGGACCCATAGTCCAAGGATGAACTACTCACGCATCAATCCGGAGGTGGGCATGATGATGTAGAGCCCCTCCGGTGATGATTCCCCTCTCCGGCAGGGTGCCGGAGGCGATCTCCTGAATCCCCCGAGATGGGATTCGCGACGGCGGCGTCTCTGGAAGGTTTTCCGTATCGTGGCTCTCGGTACAGGGGGTTTCGCAACGAAGGCTATTTGTAGGCGGAAGGGTAGGTCAGGGGGCGTCACGAGGGGCCCACACACTAGGCCGGCGCGGCCAGGGCCTGGGCCGCGCCGCCCTAGTGTCTGGCCACCTCGTGGCCCCACTTCGTCTCCCTTTCGGTCTTCTGGAAGCTTCGTGCAAAAATAGGACCCTGGGCGTTGATTTCGTCCAATTCCGAGAATATTTCCTTACTAAGATTTCTGAAACCAAAAACAGCGAGAAAACGAGCAATCGGCGCTTCGGCATCTTGTTAATAGGTTAGTGCCGGAAAATGTATAATAATGTTGTAAAGTATGTATAAAACATTCAAGTATTGTCATAAAAGTAGCATGGAACATAAGAAATTATAGATACGTTTGAGACGTATCAAGCCACGATACGGAAAACCTTCCAGAGACGCCACCGCCAATCCCATCTCGAGGGATTCAGGAGATCGCCTCCGGCACCCTGCCGGAGAGGGGAATCATCACCGGAGGGGCTCTACATCGTCATGCGCGCCTCCGGATTGATGCGTGAGTAGTTCATCCTTGGACTATGGGTCCATAGCAGTAGCTAGATGGTTGTCTTCTCCGCATGTGCTATCATTGTTTAGATCTTGTGAGCTGCCTAACATGATCAAGATCATCTATTTGTAATGCTACATGTTGTGTTTGGTGGGATCCGATGAATCTAGAATACTATGTCAAGTTGATTATCAATCTATCATATATGTGTTGTTTATGTTCTTGCATGCTCTCCGTTGCTAGTAGAGGCTCTGGCCAAGTTGATACTTGTAACTCCAAGAGGGAGTATTTATGTTCGATAGTGGGTTCATGCCTCCATTGAATCTGGGATCGTGACAGTAGGTTCTAAGGTTGTGGATGTGCTGTTGCTACTAGGGATAAAACATCAATGCTTTGTCTAAGGATATTTGTGTTGATTACATTATGCACCATACTTAATGCAATTATCTGTTGTTTACAACTTAATACTGGAGGGGGTGCGGATGCTAACCTGATGGTGGATTATTTAGGCATAGATGCATGCTGGATAGCGGTCTATGTACTTTGTCGTAATGCCCTGATTAAATCACATAGTAATCATCATTGATATGTATTGAATCTTGATTTGTCAATTGCCCACCTGTAATTTGTTCACCCAGCATGTTAGTTATCTTATTGGAGAGACACTACTAGTGAACTGTGGACCCCGGTCCATTCTTTTACATCTGAATACATTCTACTGCAATTATTGTTTTTACTGTTCTTTGAAAACAAACACCATCTTCCACTCGATACGTTTAAACCTTTGTTTTCAGCAAGCCGGTGAGACTGACAACCTCACTGTTACGTTGGGGCAAAGTATCTTGATTGTGTTGTGCAGGTTCCACGTTGGCGCCGGTTTCACTGGTGTTGCGCTGCACTACACTCCTCCACCAACAACCTTCACGTGCTTCTTGGCTCCTACTGGTTCGATAACCTTGGTTTCTTTCCGAGGGAAAACTTGCTGCTGTGCGCATCACACCTTCCTCTTGGGGTTCCCAACGGACGTGTACATCTACGCGCATCAAGCACCTTTTCTGGCACCGTTGCAGGAGATCTGAAGAAAAGTTACACCACAAAGACTTCTATCTCCCACGTCAACTGCACGCCAGCAGCACTTTTTCTGGCGCCGTTGCCAGGGAGATCAAGACACGCTGCAAGGTGAGTCTCCACATCCAATCTCTTTACTTTGTTTTTGTCTTGCTTTACTTTATTTTATTTACTGTCTTGTTTGCTTCATATTAAAAACACAAAAAAATTAGTTACTTTACTTTCTGTATTATTTACTAGTTCTATATCAGAACACAAAAAATTAGTTACTTGTCTTTACTTTATTTGTTTAGTTTACTTTTTGCTTATTTCATTATGCTTCATCCTAAGTTTACTTTGAAAGATATACCGGTAGGTAGTGGCTCTATCATTGGAAAATATAATATAGAAGAATTCTTTACTCATGTTAGTAAAACTGAAGATTTTGAAGACAAATCCTTGGCAGAACTTGCTCCTAATTATGAAATTGCTACTGCCTCTTTAGTGCACATGTTGGAAGCTAGATTTGTTAATCTTAATCCCATGATGCAACATATGTTTCTTACACTCGGTGATATGGAAGAAGGAGAAAAGAAAGATTTTATTCTAGAAACCCTTCTTAGAGAATTTGGTGATGTAGCTAGAGAAGCTAGGGAAGTCTTTATTCGATATAAGATGTTAGGCTTGTGTACCAATTTTGCAAATATCCTTGAAAAAAGGGAAAAATATAGGCTAAGATACACTAATAAAGTCAATTGTGAGGGGGAGATGAAAATATCAATACCTCATAAACTCATAGGAATGCATGAGGCATTAGAAAAGAATTTTGATTGGATTGTCCCTGAAAATTTATTTGATGAGGATAGTAAACCTAAAGGTATTGAAAAGGGAGTTCCATACATAAACAAGATACAATGCATAGTTGAGAAATCTCCCAACTCCCGAGGTAATAATGTTGATGCATCATCTCTTGAAAATACTTGATTTGCACTTTCTGCGCCTAGTTGAAAGGCGTTAAAGAAAAGCACTTCTTGGGAGATAACCCAAGTTTCATTTTATTTACTGTATTGTGGAGTCTTGGAAGTTGTTTACTACTGTAGGAACCTCTCCTTATCATGTTTTTGTGCCAAGTAAAGTTTCTATGTTAAAGTTGATGCTAGATTTGGATTGCTGCGCAGAAACAGCATTGCTGTCTGTCACGAATTCGCGCAGATATCTCTGTAAAAAAATCAAAAAAATCTGCAAATTTACGAGCATGATCCTCAGATATGTACGCAACTTTCAATTGTTTTGAGGTTTTCCGTTTGAGCAAGTTAAGTTCCCCTGCAAAATTCGTCTTTACGGACTGTTCTGTTTTTGACAGATTCTGTCTTTTATTTCGCATTGCCGCTTTTGCTATGTTGAATGAGTTTCTTTGTTCCATTAACTTTCAGAAGCTTTGTGCAATGTCCAGAAGTGTTAATAATGATTGTGTCACCTCTGAATGTGTGAGTTTTTGATTATGCACTAACCCTCTAATTAGTTTGCTTGAAGTTTGGTGTGGAGGAAGTTTTCAAGGGTCAAGAGAAGAGGATGATATACTATGATCAAGAAGAGTGAAAGGTCTAAGCTTGGGGATGCCCCGGTGGTTCATCCCTGCATATTTTAAGAAGACTCAAGCATCTAAGCTTGGGGATGCCCAAGGCATCCCCTTCTTCATCGACAACTTATCAGGTCACTTCTAGTGAAACTATATTTTTATTCCATCACATCTTATGTTCTTTACTTGGAGCGTCGGTTTGCTTTTATTTTCGTTTTGGTTTGAATAAAGTTGGATCCCATCATCCTTATATTGGAGATATTACGCTCCGCTTTTTCATATGGAACACTTGTGTTCTTAATTGTGCTTTAATGTTCATGGCGAAGGCTGAAAATTGCTTCGTTAAATTGCTATTTTGTTGGAATCAGAAAATGCTGCATATGGTTTGGAATAACTTGGCAATTGTCTGATCTCTCATTAGATCATGTTTAAGCTCTTGCATCATGTAGTCTAATCTATTAATGAAGAACTACCGTAGAGCTTGTTTAATTTGGTTTGCATGATTGGTCTCTCTAAGTCTAAATATTTTCTGGTAAAGTGTTTGAACAACAAGGAAGACAGTGTAGAGTCTTATAATGCTTGCAATATGTTCTTGTGTAAGTTTTGCTGTACCTGATCATACTTGTGTTTGCTTCGAACAACCTTGCTAGCCAAAACCTTGTACTGAGAGGAAATGCTTCTCGTGCATCCAAACATCTTGAGCCAAAACCCATGCCATTTGTGTCCACCATATCTACCTACTATGTGGTATTTTTCTGCCATTCCAAAGTAAATTACTTGAGTGCTACCTTTAAAATTTCATTCATTTATCTTTGTAATATATAGCTCATGGGACAAATAGCTTAAAAACTATTGTGGTGATTAATATGTAGTTATGTGTCTTAGTTCTTATAAGTTGCTTGTTGAGCGGTAACCATGTTTCTGGGGACGCCATCAACTTTTTACCTTTGTTGCATATCATGTGAGATGCTATGCATGTTCGTCTTGTCCGAAGTAAGTGCGATTTCATGATCAAATGGTTTGAGTATGCATATGTTAGAGAAGAACATTGGGCCGCTAACTAAAGCCATGTATCATGGTGGAAGTTTCAGTTTGGACATACAACCTCAATCTCTTATGAGAATATTATTTGTTGTTGAATGCTTAAGCATTAAAAGAGGAGTCCATTATCTGATGTCTATGTTGTCCCGGTATGGATGTCTAAGTTGAGAATAATCAAAAGCGAGAAATCCAATGCGTGCTTTCTCCTTAGACCTTTGTACAGGCGGCATAGAGGTACCCCTTTGTGACACTTGGTTGAAACATATGTTATGCAATGATAATCCATGCTTTCCAAGCTGATTAGGACAAGGTGCGAGCACTATTAGTACTCTATGCATGAGACTTGCAACTTGTAGGAAGTATTATGCATAGCACATATGAATTATTACTACCGTGACAAAATTGTTTCCATGTTTTCAAAACAAAAGCTCTAGCACAAAAATAGTATTCCATGCTTCCCTCTGCGAAGGGTCATTCTTTTACTTTATGTTGAGTCAGTCTACCCACTTCTTTCTATCTTAGAAGCAAACACTTGTGTTAACTGTGTGCATTGATTCTTACATGTTTACTTATTGCACTTGTTATATTACTATATGTTGACAAATATCCATGAGATATACATGTTACAAGTTGAAAGCAATTGCTGAAACTTAATCATCCTTTGTGTTGCTTCAATTCATTCTACTAAGAATTTATTGCTTATGAGTTAGCTCTTATGCAAGTCTTATTGATGCTTGTCTTGAAAGTGTTATTCATGAAAAGTTTTTCTATATGATTCATTTGTTTAGTCATTATCTTTGTTAGCAATCTTTTGTTTCAGATCACCCCATTCATCTCATATGCTTTACAATAATGTTGATCAAGATTATGTTGGTAGCATGTCACTTCAGAAATTATTTGTTGTTATCGTTTACCTACTCGAGGGCGAGTAGAAACTAAGCTTGTGGATGCTTGATACGTCTCAAACGTATCTATAATTTCTTATGTTCCATGCTACTTTTATGACAATACTTGAATGTTTTATGCATACTTTACATCATTATTATACATTTTCCGGCACTAACCTATTAACAAGATGCCGAAGCGTCAGTTGCTGTTTTCTGCTGTTTTTGGTTTCAGAAATCCTAGTAAGGAAATATTCTCGGAATTGGACGAAATCAACGCCCAGGGGCCTATTTTTCCACGAAGCTTCCGGAAGACCAAAAGGATAACGAAGTGGGGCGACGAGGCGCCGCCACCATAGGGCCGCGCGGCCAGAGGGGGGTTGCGCCGCCCTATGGTGTGGGCCCCTCGCGCCGCCTCCTGACCTACCCTTTCGCCTACTTAAAGCCTTCGTCGCGAATACCCCTGTACCGAGAGCCACGATACGGAAAACCTTCCAGAGACGCCGCCGCCGCCAATCCCATCTCGGGGGATTCAGGAGATCGCCTCCGGCACCCTGCCGGAGAGGGGAATCATCACCGGAGGGGCTCTACATCATCATGCCCGCCTCCGGATTGATGCGTGAGTAGTTCATCCTTGGACTATGGGTCCATAGAAGTAGCTAGATGGTTGTCTTCTCCGCATGTGCTATCATTGTTTAGATCTTGTGAGCTGCCTAACATGATCAAGATCATCTATTTGTAATGCTACATGTTGTGTTTGGTGGGATCCGATGAATCTAGAATACTATGTCAAGTTGATTATCAATCTATCATATATGTGTTGTTTATGTTCTTGCACGCTCTCCGTTGCTAGTAGAGGCTCTTTCCAAGTTGATACTTGTAACTACAAGAGGGAGTATTTATGCTCGATAGTGGGTTCATGCCTCCATTGAGTCTGGGATCGTGACAGTAGGTTCTAAGGTTGTGGATGTGCTGTTGCTACTAGGGATAAAACATCAATGCTTTGTCTAAGGATATTTGTGTTGATTACATTACGCACCATACTTAATGCAATTATCTGTTGTTTACAACTTAATACTGGAGGGGGTGCGGATGCTAACCCGAAGGTGGATTATTTAGGCATAGATGCATGCTAGATAGCGGTCTATGTACTTTGTCGTAATGCCCTGATTAAATCACATAGTAATCATCATTGATATGTATTGAATCTTGATTTGTCAATTGCCCACCTGTAATTTGTTCACCCAGCATGTTAGATATCTTATTGGAGAGACACCACTAGTGAACTGTGGACCCCGGTCCATTCTTTTACATCTGAATACATTCTAATGCAATTATTTTTTTTATTGTTCTTTGCAAACAAACACCATCTTCCACTCGATACGTTTAATCCTTTGTTTTCAGCAAGCCGGTGAGATTGACAACCTCACTGTTACGTTGGGGCAAAGTATCTTGATTGTGTTGTGCAGGTTCCACGTTGGCGCCGGTTTCACTGGTGTTGCGCCGCACTACACTCCTCCACCAAAAACCTTCACGTGCTTCTTGGCTCCTACTGGTTTAATAACCTTGGTTTCTTTCTGAGGGAAAACTTGCCGCTGTGCGCATCACACCTTCCTCTTGGGGTTCCCAACGGATGTGTACATCTACGCGCATCAACGACCCACGCTTGGCACTTTACTTATGGAAGTGCCAAAGAGCGACAGGGTCATCGGCAGAGCTGGTGCTCCCGATAAATTCGAGAGCTGCTGTCAAGACATACATCGGTTGAAAGGAAAGTTGCACACACAACGGGTTTAGGAAGACCCGCACCACGAGCTGATCACTCAAACAGTTTGCTAACCAACCAATATACATGCATTTCTACGAGCAATTGAAATTTGCTCTTTCAAAATTTGTCAACGGCAATAACACGACAACTACGTATTTGTATACAATCTAACCGATAACAACATTGAGTATTCGAACTTATAAAAAGAATCTTATTTACAATGAGGCACTGAATTACTCTTGCGGAGTTTCTTTTTCTTCAGGTGTCTTCGAGTCTTGTTCAAGCTTGTCGACAATCATATTGGCAGGAAGCATCACCTTCGGGTACAGAAGTTCTATGTCACCAGTCGCTTTGGCGATTGAAAGAAGATTTGCTGAAGGATAACGCGCCAGAACAAGGGACAGTGTAAACTCGGCTCCTGCAAAAACTTGAGCACGAACCAAGTCTCGAATCTTCCTGGCATTGCTAAACTCTGACATCAAAGTTAACAGCGTGGGAGGAACTGCATTCAAGGGAAACATTGTCTTCCAGATCACTCTGAGTGCCTTGTACACCTTGTCAAAGAAGCGATGTACTTGCTGAACCCGGTCCTGGAATTTGGCGACAGTCGAAGCTTTTGCTTGTTCTCTCCAGAACACTTCATCGGCTGATGAGAGTTGGGTCAGTGCATGTACACGTTCTTGCATGCGCTTGTTCTCTTCAGTCTTGTTCAGAGCTATGACTAGCAAAAAAACCAGCAGACAATGAGATAGGGCATTTCAAGAACAGTAAAGAGCAAAAGGGTCGAGGCACTTACAGTTTAAGCTCTCAGTGGCTTTGTGCAATTCAGTCAGCGCGTAGCGCTCAGTGTCAGCTGCAAGCTCGTTCTTCTTATTAACAATGGCAGCTAGAGCATAAGTATTACGCATGTCCTTTTCCATTTGAGCGACCCGATCCCTCATGCGCTGGAGCCGATCACTTTCGGGAAGGGCACTCGAAGAATCATCAATAAAGGAAGGCACGGGATAAACCTGCAAAAATTGACCAAAGGCGCGATGGATTATATAGAGCCAGCATGGGTAAATTACTCCCATCGGGAGCGTGCGAACTCAATTATTATAGCAAAAAATATAAGTAGCAACATTGCAGATGTAAAATTTATTACAACTGCGAGAGTTTTATGACTCGACATCGTTTGGTCAAATAAAAGTTACAAGGTTCAGAGGGCTTGGGTCTGGTTCGACAAACTAGGACCAGCCGATGACTTTTTAGTCTCAACCAACTCAAGGAGCTGGCGAGCGCATGTAAGGGCTGAGGTTTTGAAAGCACCCAGATCAACGGCTTTCCCATCAGGTCCCTTTGGTAGCTCTTTAGACATTTCTTCAATATTTTCCTTGAAGCCGTGACCCATCATAAGTTGGAAGGCTAGGAGGGCGCCGTAGGTACGCGAAGTACGTTTGAATACCTCGATAACCTCCCTGGTGTTGACGGCAAAGGCGTCGATCAGTTGGCCCAGAGTCTTGTCCTGGCTGATCTTGGGAAATATCATCGAGTGAATCCGCGCCATGGCTCCCTTGCCCTTCTGAAGAAGATCTTGTACAAGCTGATGGGACGCTGATACGTCTCCAACGTATCGATAATTTCTTATGTTCCATGCTACTTTATTGATGATACCTACATGTTTTATGCACATTATATGTCATATTTATGCATTTTCTGGAACTAACCTATTAACAAGATGCCGAAGAGCCGCTGTCTGTTTTCTGCTGTTTTTGGTTTCAGAAATCCTAGTAAGGAAATATTCTCGGAATTGGACGAAATCTTCGCCCGTGGTCCTATTTTTGCACGGAGCTTCCGGAAGACCGAAGAGGGAAGGAAGTGGGGCCACGAGGGGCCGTCACCATAGGGCGGCGCGGCCCAGGCCCTGGCCGCGCCGACCTATGGTGTGGGGCCCTCGTGTGGCCCCCTGCGTTGCCCTTCCGCCTACTTAAAGCCCCCGTCTCGAAACCCCCAGTACCGAGAGCCACGATACGGAAAACCTTCCAGAGACGCCGCCGCCGCGAATCCCATCTCGGGGGATTCAGGAGATCGCCTCCGGCACCCTGCGGGAGAGGGGATTCATCTCCCGGAGGACTCTTCATCGCCATGATCGCCTCCGGAGTGATGAGTGAGTAGTTCACCCTCGGACCATGGGTCCATAGCAGTAGCTAGATGGTCGTCTTCTCCTTGTTGTGCTTCATTGTTGGATCTTGTGAGCTGCCTAACATGATCAAGATCATCTATCCGTAATTCTATATGTTGTGTTTGTCGGGATCCGATGGATAGAGAATACTATGTTATGGTGATTATCAATCTATTGTTTATGTGTTGTTTATGATCTTGCATGCTCTCCGTTATTAGTAGAGGCTCTGGCCAAGTTTTTGCTCTTAACTCCAAGAGGGGGTATTTATGCTCGATAGTGGGTTCATGCCTGCATTGACACCTGGGACAGTGACAGAAAGTTCTAAGGTTGTGTTGTGCTGTTGCCACTAGGGATAAAACATTGATTCTATGTCTAAGGATGTAGTTGTCGATTACATTACGCACCATACTTAATGCAATTGTCTGTTGCTTAGCAACTTAATACTGAATGGGGTTCGGATGATAACCTAAAGGTGGACTTTTTAGGCATAGATGCAGTTGGATGGCGGTCTATGTACTTTGTCGTAATGCCCGGATTAAATCTCACTATATTTATCATATCATGTATATGCATTGTTATGCCCTTCTCTATTTGTCAATTGCCCGACTGTAATTTGTTCACCCAACATGCTTTTATCTTATGGGAGAGACACCTCTAGTGAACTGTGGACCCCGGTCCTATTCTTTACATAGCATACAATCTACTGCAATTGTGTTTTACTATTTTCTTGCAAACAATCATCTTCCACTCGATACGCTTAATCCTTTGTTACAGCAAGCCGGTGAGATTGACAACCTCACTCGTTTCGTTGGGGCAAAGTACTTTGGTTTTGTTGTGCAGATTCCACGTTGGCGCCGGAATCCCTGTTGTTGCGCCGCATCACATTTCGCCACCATCAACCTTCAACGTGCTTCTTGGATCCTCCTGGTTCGATTAAACCTTGGTTTCTTTCTGAGGGAAAACTTGCCACTGTGCGCATCATACCTTCCTCTTGGGGTTCCCAACGGACGTGTACATTTACGCGCATCAAGCCTGTTTTCTGGCGCCGTTGCCGGGGAGATCAAGACACGCTGCAAGGGGAGTCTCCACTTCTCAATCTCTTTACTTTGTTTTTGTCTTGCTTTATTTTATTTACTACTTTGTTTGCTGCACCTAAACAAAACACAAAAAAATTAGTTGCTAGTTTTACTTTATTTACTCTCTTGCTCTCCATATCAAAAACACAAAAAAATTAGTTACTTGTCTTTACTTTATTTGCCTAGTTTACTTTTTGCTTATTGCATCATGTTTCCTTTTAATTTTACCACAAAAGACATACCGGTAGGACGTGGGTCCATAGTTGGGAGAAATAATATAGAAGAATTTTTCAATCATGTTAGTATTACTGAAGATTTTGAAGATAGACACTTGGTAGAACTTGCACCTACCTATGAAATTGCTGCTGCTGCTTTAGTTTGCATGTTGGAAACTAAATTTGTTAATCTCAATCCTATAATCCAACACATGTTTCTTACACTCGGTGATATGGAAGAAGGGGAAAAGAAAGATTTTGTTCTAGAAACTCTTCTTAGAGAATTTGGTGGTCTAGCAAGAGAGGCTAGAAAGGTTTTTGCTAAATTTAATATGCTAGGTTCTCATACTAATTTTGTTGGTCTCCTTGAAAAAATGGACATAGATAGAATAAGATACACTAATAATATTAATGATGGTGGGGAGATCAAAGCACCAATACCATGTAAACTCCTAGCTATGAATGATGCACTAGAAAATAATTATGCTTGGCTTGTTCCTGAAAATTTGTTCGATGAGAGTAGCAAGCCCAAGACTAATGAAAAGGGAGATGCTAAAACTTACGTATCCAATATACTATGCTTGGTTGAGAAAACTCCCAATACCCCTGGTTATAATGTTGATGCTTCTACTCTCGATAATACTTGATTTGCACTTTCTGCGCCTAGCTGAAAGGCGTTAAAGAAAAGCGCTTATGGAAGACAACCTATGTTTTTACTACAGTACTTTGTTTTATATTTGAGTCTTGGAAGTTGTTTACTACTGTAGCAACCTCTCCTTATCATGTTTTTGTGCCAAGTAAAGTTTCTATGTCAAAGTTGATGTTATATTTGGGATCGCTGCGCAGAAACAGCATTGCTCTCTGTCACAAATCTGGGCACAGGCCTCTGTAGAAAATTCGAAAAAATCTGCCAATTTACGAGCGTGATCCTCAGATATGTACGCAACTTTCGTTAGTTTTGAGTTTTTCCATTTGAGCAAGTATGGTGCCATTTTAAAATTCGTCTTTACGGACTGTTCTGTTTTTGACAGATTCTGCCTTTTATTTCGCATTGCCTCTTTTGCTATGTTGGATTCATTTCTTTGATCCATTAATGTCCAGTAGCTTTATGCAATGTCCAGAAGTGTAAAGAATGTTTGTGTCACCTCTGAATATGTGAATTATTAATTGTGCACTAACCCTCTAATGAGTTTGCTTGAAGTTTGGTGTGAAGGAAGTTTTCAAGGGTCAAGAGAGGAGAATGATATAGTATGATCAAGAGGAGTGAAAGCTCTAAGCTTGGGGATGCCCCCGTGGTTCACCCCTGCATATTTTAAGAAGACTCAAGCGTCTAAGCTTGGGGATGCCCAAGGCATCCCCTTCTTCATCGACAACATCATCAGGTTCCTCCCCCGAAACTATATTTTTATTCAGTCACATCTTGTGTTCTTTACTTGGAGCGTCGGTTTGTTTTTGTTTTTGTTTTGTTTGAATAAAATGGATCCTAGCATTCACTTTGTGGGAGAGAGACACGCTCCGCTGTTGCATATGGACAAATATGTCATTAGGCTTTACTCATAATGTTCAAGGCGAAGTTTCTTCTTCGTTAAATTGTTATATGGTTGGAATTGGAAAATGCTACATGTAGTAATTTTAAAATGTCTTGGATAATGTGATACTTGGCAATTGTTGTGCTCATTTTTAAGCTCTTGCATCATATGCTTTGTACCCATTAATGAAGAAATACATAGAGCTTGCTAAAATTTTATTTGCATATTTGGTCTCTCTAAGGTCTAGATAATATCTAGTATTGAGTTTTGAACAACAAGGAAGACGGTGTAGAGTCTTATAATGTTTACAATATGTCTTTTATGTGAGTTTTGCTGCACCAGTTCATCCTTGAGTTTGCTTCAAATAACCTTGCTAGCCTAAACCTTGTATCGAGAGGGAATACTTCTCATGCATCCAAAATCCTTGAGCCAACCACTATGCCATTTGTGTCCACCATACCTACCTACTACATGGTATTTCTCCGCCATTCCAAAGTAAATTGCTTGAGTGCTACCTTTAAAATTCCATCATTCACCTTTGCAATATATAGCTCATGGGACAAAATAGCCTTAAAAACTATCGTAGTATTGAATATGTACTTATGCACTTTATATTTTATTAAGTTGCTTGTTGTGCGATAACCATGCTTCGGGGAACGCCATCAACTATTGTTGAATATCATGTGAGTTGCTATGCATGTCCGTCTTGTCCGAAGGATCTATCATTTTAGTGATTGGAGCATGCAAAATTGTTAGAGAAGAACATTGGGCCGCTAACTAAAGCCATGAATCATGGTTGAAGTTTCAGTTTTGGACATATATCCTCAATCTCATATGAGAATAATAATTGCTGCTACATGCTTATGCATTTAAGAGGAGTCCATTATCTGTTGTCCATGTTGTCCCGGTATGGATGTCTAAGTTGAGAATAATCAAAAGCGAGAAATCCAAAATGCGAGCATTATCCTTAGACCTTTGTACAGGCGGCATGGAGGTACCCCTTTGTGACACTTGGTTGAAACATGGCATGCAAAGATCCGGTAGTCCAAGTTAAGTAGGACGAGGTGCGGGCACTATTAGTATACAATGCATGAGGCTTGCAACTTGTAAGATATAATTTACATAACTCATATGCTTTATTACTACCGTTGACAAAATTGTTTCATGTTTTCAAAATAAAAGCTCTAGCACAAATACAGCAATCGATGCTTTCCTCTTTGAAGGACCATTCTTTTACTTTTATTGTTGAGTCAGTTTACCTATCTCCCTCCACTTTAAGAAGCAAACACTTGTGTGAACTGTGCATTGATTCCTACATATTTGCATATTGCACTTGTTATATTACTTTATGTTGACAATATCCATGAGATATACATGTTATAAGTTGAAAGCAACCGCTGAAACTTAATCTTCCTTTGTGTTGCTTCAACACCTTTACTTTGATTTATTGCTTTATGAGTTAACTCTTATGCAAGACTTATTGATGCTTGTCTTGAAGTACTATTCATGAAAAGTCTTTGCTATATGATTCACTTGTTTACTCATGTCATTACTTTTGTTTTGATCGTTGCATTCATTACATATGTTTACAAATAGTATGATCAAGATTATGATGGCATGTCACTTCAGAAATTATCTTTGTTATCGTTTTACCTGCTCGGACGAGCAGAACTAAGCTTGGGGATGCTGATACGTCTCCAACGTATCGATAATTTCTTATGTTCCATGCTACTTTATTGATGATACCTACATGTTTTATGCACATTATATGTCATATTTATGCATTTTCTCGGAACTAACCTATTAACAAGATGCCGAAGAGCCGATCTGTTGTTTTCTCGCTGTTTTGGTTTCGAAATCCTAGTAAGGAAATATTCTCGGAATTGGACGAAATCTTCGCCTGAGGTCCTATTTTTGCACGGAGCTTCCAGAAGACCGAAGAGGGAAGGAAGTGGGGCCACGAGGGGCCGTCACCATAGGGCGGCGCGGCCCAGGCCCTGGCCGCGCCGACCTATGGTGTGGGGCCCTCGTGTGGCCCCCTGCGTTGCCCTTCCGCCTACTTAAAGCCCCCGTCTCGAAACCCCCGCATCGAGAGCCACGATACGGAAAACCTTCCGCAGACGCCGCCGCCGCGAATCCCATCTCGGGGGATTCAGAGATCGCCTCCGGCACCCTGCCGGAGAGGGGATTCATCTCCCGGAGGACTCTTCATCGCCATGATCGCCTCCGGAGTGATGAGTGAGTAGGTCACCCCTGGACCATGGGTCCATAGCAGTAGCTAGATGGTCGTCTTCTCCTTGTTGTGCTTCATTGTTGGATCTTGTGAGCTGCCTAACATGATCAAGATCATCTATCTGTAATTCTATATGTTGTGTTTGTCGGGATCCGATGGATAGAGAATACTATGTTATGGTGATTATCAATCTATTGTTTATGTGTTGTTTATGATCTTGCATGCTCTCCGTTATTAGTAGAGGCTCGGCCAAGTTTTTGCTCTTAACTCCAAGAGGGGGTATTTATGCTCGATAGTGGGTTCATGCCCGCATTGACACCGGGACGAGTGATGAAAGTTCTAAGGTTGTGTTGTGCTGTTGCCACTAGGGATAAAACATTGATTCTATGTCTAAGGATGTAGTTGTCGATTACATTACGCACCATATGCAATTGTCTCGTTGCTTAGCAACTTAATACCGAATGGGGTTCGGATGATAACCTCGAAGGTGGACTTTTTAGGCATAGATGCGGTTGGATGGCGGTCTATGTACTTTGTCGTAATGCCCGGATTAAATCTCACTATATTTATCATATCATGTATATGCATTGTTATGCCCTTCTCTATTTGTCAATTGCCCGATCGTAATTTGTTCACCCAACATGGTTTTATCTTATGGGAGAGACGCCTCTAGTGAACTGTGGACCCCGGTCCTATTCTTTACATAGCATACAATCTCACTGCAATTGTGTTTTACTATTTTCTTGCAAACAATCATCTTCCACTCGATACGCTTAATCCTTTGTTACGGCAAGCCGGTGAGATTGACAACCTCACCTGTTTCGTTGGGGCAAAGTACTTTGGTTTTGTTGTGCGAGATTCCACGTTGGC
>NC_061514.1:40277412-40370169 GCF_022539505.1 Lolium rigidum | reverse complement strand
ACTCCATCGCATTTCAAATCCCTGCAAACAAAAACATGCATGCAACACATGTGTGGAGGCTTCGCATATACAACACATGTGTGGAGAGGCTTCGCATACAACACACATGCACGTGATAGAGATGCTTTTCGCGCATGCGCACACCACATGAGCTTCACATAACATATGTGCACACACACGTGTGTGTGCAAGACGATCGGAACCGGTCACACACAAAGCATAAAACCAACAAAGTTACCGATACGACGAGACCTAGAGTGTTGGATGAGGTGAAAAGTTGAGATTGAGTAGGGTATTGAGCTAAGAGAGCTTCACCATTACTTACCTATGAAGAAAATTTAAGTTTACCAACTTAATTTTGGTGAATGAAGAGGTGAAAATGAGGTGGGAAGGAGGGGCAACACGACCAGATCCAGATTTGGTGGGAGGTGGTGGTGGAAGAGTGTTTGGGGAAAGTGGGTGGCACATGTGAGTGGAGGGTGAAAAGCGAGGAAATGGTCCCGAGTTAGCAGTGGCGCACCACCTAGTCGTGCGCCACTACTAGGGTGACATAGCAATGGCGCACTGCCGGGTGGTGCGCCACTGCTAGGCCTCTCATCTCTAAAGGGGCTCGGCCACCCCTAGCAAAGTGGCGCACCTAAAGACATGCGCCATAGGTAACCTATGTAGCAGTGGCGCACAACTGATGTGCGCCATTGCTAAGCCTATCATCTCTAAACGGGCTCTGGACACCTCCTAGCAGTGGTGCACCACTTTAACGTGCGCCATAGGTAAGTAATGTAGCAGTGGCGCACCCTGGAGACGTGCGCCACTACTAGGTTGGGAGGAGGGCTGGCCTCCCGTCACCACTTACTTATGGCGCACCACATTCGAGGTGCGCCACTACTACTTTTGTAGCAGTGGCCCACCGTTTTGTGGTGCGCCACTGCTAAGTAGTAGTGGCGCACGGCAGTCATGGTGCGCCACTGCTGGCTGTCTTACGGCTAGGCCTTTTCCTAGTAGTGTTAGGGTTTAGGGATTAGGGATTTAGGGGTTTTAGGGTTGTTTAAGGTTTAGGGATCATCGATCGAGTGCGCACACACATTATTAGAGGCACCCGCGCCTTTACGCATAAAGTGCATGCGTATATATGTGTGTTTTTTGGGCCACCAACGATATATAGATGATCGAGAGAGAGAGATTGAAATCCCCAAGAATATGTTCAAATATACATTAAAATATATGAACGAATGCCTTGTAGGCCATGCATGCACACTAATTATATATATATTATGAGGCAACTTAATCAAATGTGTTTTCATTCGAGAGAACTTGTCAAAGTTCAAGTTAATTAATTTATCATGATAATTATATAATTAATTAATGAATCTCAGGGATATGTTATACAACATGATCGATATAGGCCATGTATATTTTAATTGGTGTTAATCTACGGTTTGCTAGCTAGCTGCTATATATAGAGCATGTTTTTATTAGATCGGGTTATAGCTAGCTAGTATAGTTTAGGGTTATGTGTTTTAATTAAGTAGGGTTGATTAGCTAGGGTTAGTTACATATATATGGTTTAGGGTTAATGCATGGCACATTTAATTTTATTAGAGGATCGACCCGCTCGATCGATGCACAATTAAGTGTCGTTGGCCTATACATAGGGTTTAATTGGGGTTTAGGATTAGCTAGGGTTTAGGGTTAGGGTTAGGGTTAGGGTTAGGGTACGTTTAGGGTCTAGGGTTTAGGGTTTAGTGTTTAGGGTGTTTAGGGTTTAGGGATTAGGGATTTAAGGTTTTAGGGTTGTTTAAGGTTTAGGGATCATCGATCGAGTGCGCACACACATTATTAGAGGCACCCGCGCCTTTACGCATAAATTGCATGCATATATATGTGTGTTTTTTGGCCACCAACGATATATAGATGATCGAGAGAGAGAGATTGAAATCCCCAAGAATATGTTCAAATATACATTAAAATATATGCACGAATGCATGGTAGGCCATGCATGCACACTAATTATATATATATATTATGAGGCAACTTAATCAAATGTGTTTTCATTCGAGAGAACTTGTCAAAATTAAAGTTAATTAATTTATCACAATAATTATATAATTAATTAATGAATCTCGTGGATATGTTATACAACATGATCGATATAGGCCATGTATATATTAATTGGTGTTAATCTACGGTTTGCTAGCTAGCTGCTATATATAGAGCATGTTTTTATTAGATCGGGTTATAGCTAGTATAGTTTAGGGTTATGTGTTTTCATTAAGTAGGGTTGATTAGCTATGGTTAGTTACATATATATGGTTTAGGGTTAATGCATGGCACATTTAATTTAATTAGAGGACCGCGAGGCACCCCTGGCCTCGCTTGATGCACAATTAAGTGTCGTTGGCCTATATATAGGGTTTAATTAGGGTTTAGGGTTAGGGTTAGGGTTTAGGATCTAGGGTTTAGTGTTTAGGGTGTTTAGGGTTTAGGGATTAGGGATTAGGGTTTCAGTGGTTGTATAAGGTTTAGGGATCATCGATCGAGTGCGCACACACATTATTAGAGGCACCTGCGCCTTTGCGCATAAAGTGCATGCGTATAGTTTAGGGTTATTTGTTTTAATTAAGTAGGGTTTGATCAGCTAGGGTTAGTTACATATATATGGTTTAGGGTTAATGCATGGCACATTACATATAGTTTAAATCTCAAGAATGTTTATACATGATAGGCCATATGTGCAAAGGAATTTTTTTCCCCGTGAACTTGTCAAAATTCAAGTTTATCGGTGCCAATGGAAACTAGTCCAAAAAATTACATAGAGGACCAAAAGTACTAGACAATAACTAATAGAACCTGCAACTTTACAAAAAGGACCCCAAAACATATAGAAGAAAATCAATCGAGTCCTTCTCGACCGCACATCGATCTCCGCTCCGCATCCTTTCCAGCAACTCCGTCGCCGGGTACGCACCACTTGGGACGGTGTCGCCGGTAGTCGCCAGGACGAAGGAGAAGAAGGGCCTCAGCAACGGCATATTGGCTCTGAGAAGGGCCGCTGAAAGTCCAAGATGTGCACGGGCAAGACGGATGACGCCGTCGTATGCCCCGAGCTTGTGAACTTTAGCAGCTTGACTTCCCCATTGGCCAGATCTCGAAGCACTGACCAAAGCAAGCCTCACCGTTAGCGCCATCACATTGATGGCACCGGATCGGGGTTTGGCCGGCAAGATCCGCCGTATTCACCATAGGCCGGATCCGAAGCCGATGACGAGATCCCCGACTCCATTGCGCCATTCTCGCTCATGGGAAACACCTGGATCTAAGCTTACAACAACACTAACTCCCTCGGATCCAAATTAGCCGACTCAACTTTGCTTATCTAAATATGGATGTATCCACACATGTTTTTACTCTAGATACATACACGTCTAAGGAAAGTTGAATCAATTAATTTAGTTCGGAGGGTGTACAATATACGAGAGAGAAGTCGGCCTCGTCTCCGGCCGGCGAGGCCGCCGGAGAGAAGGGGGAGAGGAGCCGGGGGAGTGGGAGAGACTCGAGAGAGAAAGAGAAGAGGAAGAAATGAGAGCTCCCCGGGGAAGAACATTATTTTTGTCGTTCTGCTCGTAGCTTGAAACTGAAAATTTCGGCCGCGCGCCAAATCATCCCGCCGCATCCATTCGAAAATCCCATGACCAATTTTACCCTTTTAACCCTGGTCCGGAAGCTACAACCCACCGACCATGGAGGGCTCTATTCGGTAACAATGAAATATCTTGCCTAGATCCCGAACCCTCCCCACGAGGCCCACACCCACCCACCAACCATTCGCCCCATTAGCTCAAAAATACTCTCACACGCCAAAGCTCTGACTCTCTACAGTACTAGATCTGCTTCGCCGCCGGCATACTCCTCCACAGCGTAGCCTTGATCGTGTTGGCTGTCCACCCACCTGATCCGCTCCCCCGCCGCCTGATGTCTACGGGTGCTTCTATTCTTGTAGACAGTGTTGGGCCTCCAAGAGCAGAGGTTTGTAGAACAGCAGCAAGTTTCCCTTAAGTGGATTACCCAAGGTTTATCGAACTCGGGGAGGAAGAGGTCAAAGATATCCCTCTCATGCAACCCTGCAACCACAAAGCAAGAAGTCTCTTGTGTCCCCAACACACCTAATAGGTGCACTAGTTCGGCGAAGAGATAGTGAAATACAAGTGGTATAAATGAATATGAGCAGTAGTACGGCGCCAGAAAAGTGCTTGGCGCGTAGTTGACGAGGAGGAAAGTGCTTAGTTGCCAGGCAGTTGATGGTAGTAGTATTACGGGAAGTAAACATGCAGTAGTAACTCAAGAAAACAAGTAACAAGCAGCGATAGCGATATTTAAGAACAAGGCCTAGGGAATAGACTTTCACTAGTGGACACTCTCAACATTGATCACATAACGGAATAGATAAATGCATACTCTACACTTTTTGTTGGATGATGAACACATTGCGTAGGATTACACGAACCCTCAATGCCGGAGTTAACAAGCTCCACAATAATGCTCATATTTTAGTAACCTTTAGTGTAAGATAGATCAAAACGACTAAACCAAGTACTAGCATAGCATGCACACTTGTCACCTTCATGCATATGTAGGAGGAATAGATCACATCAATATTATCATAGCAATAGTTAACTTCGCAATCTACAAGAGATCATGATCATAGCATAAACCAAGTACTAACACGGTGCACACACCGTCACCTTTACACACGTGCGGGAGGAATAGAACTACTTTAATAACTTTGCTAGAGTAGCACATAGATAGTAGTGATACAAAACTCATATGAATCTCAATCATGTAAGGCAGCTCATGAGATCATTGTATTGAAGTACATAGGAGAGAGATTAACCACATAGCTACCGGTACAGCCCCGAGCCTCGATGGAGAACTACTCCCTCCTCATGGGAGCAGCAGCGGTGATGAAGATGGCGGTGGAGATGGCAGCGGTGTCGATGGAGGAGCCTTCCGGGGCACTTCCCCGCTCCGGCAAGGTGCCGAACGAGACTCCTGTCCCCGGATCTTGGCTTCGCGATGGCGGCGGCTCCGGAACTTTTCTCGTATCGTGGCTTTCGCGTACGGGGGTTTCGCGATGGAGGCTTTAAGTAGGCGGAGGGTCAACGCGAGGGGCCACACGGGGGCCCAGCGGTAGGTCGGCGCGGCCGGGGCCCGGGCCGCGCCGGCCTCTCCTCCGGCCGCCTCGTGGCCCCACTCCGTTATCTCTTCGGTCTTCCGGAAGCTTCGTGCAAAAATAGGAACCCGGGCGTAGAGTTTCGTCCAATTCCGAGAATATTTCTTTACTAGGATTTCTGAAACCAAAAACAGCAGAAAACAGAACCGGCTCTTCGGCATCTTGTTAATAGGTTAGTTCCGTAAAATGCATAAATATGACATATAATGTGCATAAAACATGTAGGTATCATCAATAAAGTAGCATGGAACATAAGAAATTATCGATACGTTGGAGACGTATCAGCATCCCCAAGCTTAGTTTCGCTCGTCCCGAGCAGGTAAAACGATAACAAAGATAATTTCGAAGTGACATGCCATCATAATCTTGATCATACTATTTGTAAACATATGTAATGAATGCAGCGATCAAAACAATGGTAATGACATGAGTAAACAAGTGAATCATAAAGCAATGACTTTTCATGAATAGCACTTTCAAGACAGGCATCAATAAGTCTTGCATAAGAGTTAACTCATAAAGCAATAAATCAAAGTAAAGGTATTGAAGCAACACATAGGAAGATTAAGTTTCAGCGGTTGCTTTCAACTTATAACATGTATATCTCATGGATATTGTCAACATAAAGTAATATAACAAGTGCAATATGCAAGTATGTAGGAATCAATGCACAGTTCACACAAGTGTTTGCTTCTTAGGTGGAGGGAGATAGGTAAACTGACTCAACAATAAAAGTAAAAGAATGGTCCTTCAAAGAGGAAAGCATCGATTGCTATATTTGTGCTAGAGCTTTGATTTGAAAACATATAGAGAGCATAAAAATAAAGTTTTGAGAGGTGTTTGTTGTTGTCAACGAATGGTAATGGGTACTCTAACTACCTTGCCAGACAAACCTTCAAAGAGCGGCTCCCATTTTATTTTATTTTTGGGTGGCACTCCTTCCAACCTTTCTTTCACAAACCATGGCTAACCGAATCCCTCAGTGCTCTTGCCAACAATCTCATACCATGAAGGAGTGCCTTTTTATTTTAGTTTTATTTAGATGACACTCCTCCCCACCTTTGCTTTCTCAAGCCATGGCTAACCGAATCCTTCGGGTGCCGTCCAACAATCACATACCATGGAGGAGTGTCTATTTTTGTTAATTAATTTGGAGATTCTGGGAATCCCATTGCCAGCTTCTTTTTGCAAAGTTATTGGATAAGCGGATGAAGCCACTAGTCCATTGGTGAAAGTTGCCCAACAAGATTGAAAGATAAACACCACATACTTCCTCATGAGCTATAAAACATTGACACAAATAAGAGGTGATAAATTTTGAATTGTTTAAAGGTAGCACTCAAGCAATTTACTTTGGAATGGCGGAGAAATACCATGTAATAGGTAGGTATGGTGGACACAAATGGCATAGTGGTTGGCTCAAGGATTTGGATGCATGAGAAGTATTCCCTCTCGATACAAGGTTTAGGCTAGCAAGGTTTATTTGAAACAAACACAAGGATGAACCGGTGCAGCAAAACTCACATAAAAGACATATTGTAAACATTATAAGACTTTACACCGTCTTCCTTGTTGTTCAAACTCAATACTAGATATTATCTAGACCTTAGAGAGACCAAATATGCAAACCAAATTTTAGCAAGCTCTATGTATTTCTTCATTAGTGGGTGCAAAGTATATGATGCAAGAGTTTAAACATGAGCACAACAATTGCCAAGTATCACATTATCCAAGACATTTTACCAATTACTACATGTAGCATTTTCCAATTCCAACCATATAACAATTTAACGAAGAGGAAACTTCGCCATGAATATTATGAGTTAAGAACACATGTGTTCATACGAACCAGCGGAGCGTGTCTCTCTCCCACACAAGGATAAACTTATTCAGAGAACTAAGATAACAAAACAAAAACAAAAATAAAAGCACACAGACGCTCCAAGTAAAATACATAGGATGTGACTGAATAAAAATATAGTTTCACTAGAAGAAACCTGATAAGTTGTCGATGAAGAAGGGGATGCCTTGGGCATCCCCAAGCTTAGATGCTTGAGTCTTCTTAAAATATGCAGGGATGAACCACCGGGGCATCCCCAAGCTTAGACCTTTCACTCTTCTCGATCACATTATATCACCCTCTTCTATTGACCCTTGAAAACTTCTGCCACACCAAACTTCAAGCAAACTCATTAGAGGATTAGTGCATAATCAAAATTCACATGTTCAGAGGTGACACAATCATTCTTAACACTTCTGGACATTGCACAAAACTTCTGAAAGTTAATGGAACAAAGAAACTCATTCAACTTAACAAAAGCGGCAATGCGAAATAAAAGGCAGAATCTGTCAAAAACAGAACAGTCCGTAAAGACGAATTTAAAGATGGAACCAGACTTGCTCAAACGGAAAAACTCAAAACTAATGAAAGTTGCGTACATATCTGAGGATCACGCTCGTAAATTGGCAGATTTTTTCGAATTTTCTACAGATGCCTGTGCCCAGATTCGTGACAGACAAGCAATGCTGTTTCTGCGCAGCGATCCCAAATATAACTTCAACTTTAACATAGAAACTTTACTTGGCACAAAAACATGATAAGGAGAGGTTGCTACAGTAGTAAACAACTTCCAAGACTCAAATACAAAACAAAAATTGCTGTAGTAAAATAAACACATGGGTTATCTCCCAAGAAGTTCTTTCTTTATAGCCATTAAGATGGGCTCAGCAGTTTTAATGATGCACTCGCAAGAAATAGTGGTTGAAGCAAAAGAGAGCATCAAGAGGCAAATTCAAAACACATTTAAGTCTAACATGCTTCCTATGCATAGGAATCTTGTAAATAAACAAGTTCAAGAAGCATAATGCAACAAGCATAGAAAGATAAAACAAGTGTAGCTTCAAAAAATTTAGCACATAGAGAGGCATTTTAGTAACATGAAAATTTTTACAACCATATTTTCCTCTCTCATAATAACTTTCAGTAGCAACATGAGCAAACTCAACAATATAACTATCACATAAAGCATTCTTATCATGAGTCTCATGCATAAAATAATTACTACTCCCAACATAAGCATAGTCATTCTTATTAATTGTAGTGGGAGCAAATTCAACAAAGTAGCTATCAAATATAGGAGGTATATTGTAATCATAATCAAATTTATCCTCCATAACAGGTGGTAACAAAAGACTACTATCATTATAATCATCATAAATGGGAGGCAAAGTATCATCAAAGTAAATTTTCTCCTCAATGCTTGGGGGACTAAAAATATCATGCTCATCAAAGCCAGCTTCCCCAAGCTTAGAATTTTCCATAGCATTAGAAACAATGGTGTTCAAAGCATTCATAGTAATAACATTCCCATTAGCATGCATATAAAGTTCCATGGGTTTCTTAATTCTTTCTTCAAACACATCATGTCCTAATTCAAGATAAAGTTCATAAAGATCTCTCATTTTTTTGTTGTTTTCCATTATGCCTAACTAGTGTAAACAAGAAACCAAATGTCGTAATTGCAGAGTCTAAAGGAAATAGCTTCGAGCACACACACAATGGCGCCGGAAAAGTACTCGTACCTGGAACCGAAGTATGAGTGCCTTTTACCTTTCCTCCCCGGCAACGGCGCCAGAAAAGTGCTTGATGTCTACGGGTGCTTCTATTCTTGTAGACAGTGTTGGGCCTCCAAGAGCAGAGGTTTGTAGAACAGCGAGCAAGTTTCCCTTAAGTGGATTACCCAAGGTTTATCGAACTCGGGGAGGAAGAGGTCAAAGATATCCCTCTCATGCAACCCTGCAACCACAAAGCAAGAAGTCTCTTGTGTCCCCAACACACCTAATAGGTGCACTAGTTCGGCGAAGAGATAGTGAAATACAAGTGGTATAAATGAATATGAGCAGTAGTACGGCGCCAGAAAAGTGCTTGGCGCGTAGTTGACGAGGGAGGAAAAGTGCTTAGTTGCCAGGCAGTTGATGGTAGTAGTATTGCGGGAAGTAAACATGCAGTAGTAACTCAGTAAAACAGTAACAAGCAGCGATAGCAGTATTTAAGAACAAGGCCTAGGGAATAGACTTTCACTAGTGGACACTCTCAACATTGATCACATAACAGAATAGATAAATGCATACTCTACACTTTTGTTGGATGATGAACACATTGCGTAGGATTACACGAACCCTCAATGCCGGAGTTAACAAGCTCCACAATAATGCTCATATTTTAGTAACCTTTAGTGTAAGATAGATCAAAAGACTAAACCAAGTACTAGCATAGCATGCACACTGTCACCTTCATGCATATGTAGGAGGAATAGATCACATCAATATTATCATAGCAATAGTTAACTTCGCAATCTACAAGAGATCATGATCATAGCATAAACCAAGTACTAACACGGTGCACACACTTGTCACCTTTACACACGTGCAGGAGGAATAGAACTACTTTAATAACTTTGCTAGAGTAGCACATAGATAGTAGTGATACAAAACTCATATGAATCTCAATCATGTAAGGCAGCTCATGAGATCATTGTATTGAAGTACATAGGAGAGAGATTAACCACATAGCTACCGGTACAGCCCCGAGCCTCGATGGAGAACTACTCCCTCCTCATGGGAGCAGCAGCGGTGATGAAGATGGCGGTGGAGATGGCAGCGGTGTCGATGAAGGAGCCTTCCGGGGGCACTTCCCCGCTCCGGCAAGGTGCCGGAACAGAGACTCCTGTCCCCCAGATCTTGGCTTCGCGATGACGGCGGCTCTGGAACTTTTCTCGTATCGTGGCTTTCGGTACTGGGGGTTTCGCGACGGAGGCTTTAAGTAGGCGGAGGGTCAACACGAGGGGCCACACGAGGGGCCCAGGGGGTAGGTCGGCGCGGCCAGGGCCTGGGCCGCGCCGGCCTCCCCTCTGGCCGCCTCGTGGCCCCACTTCGTTATCTCTTCGGTCTTCTGGAAGCTTCGTGCAAAAATAGGACCCTGGGCAAAAGTTTCGTCCAATTCCGAGAATATTTCTTTACTAGGATTTCTGAAACCAAAAACAGCAGAAAACAGCGAATCGGCTCTTCGGCATCTTGTTAATAGGTTAGTTCCGAAAAATGCATAAATATGACATATAATGTGCATAAAACATGTAGGTATCATCAATAAAGTAGCATGGAACATAAGAAATTATCGATACGTTGGAGACGTATCACGGCCCTCGTCACCGACGGATCCGGCTTCACCGCCGACCTCGCCACCGACGGATCCGCTTCACCGCCGACCTCGCCACCGACTACCTCGCCGCGGCGGCTGTATCAACTTCACCGAATACCTTGCCAGCCAACCGGATCCGCTTCACTAACGCCCGCTTCTACCGAAACAGGGTCGATTCATCGTCTCCCGCGTTCGCCGCCGTTGGAATGCAAGTTGCCGCCCCGTCCACCCCGCCGCAGCTTGGTTAGTACGCTGGCCCGTTAGATCGCGGTGTTTCTTTAGCCATGTTTTGTGTAGTTATTTGCTGATCTCATATGCCGTTAACTTTCTTGATGTGTTGCTTCGCATGAAGTTTGTTTAAATATTGTACAAGACAAAAGCATTATCCGGTCGCTACCATCCCGTTCATTCTATCGACACCTGTGTGCATCCACATATTTATAGCCTTGTACCCATTCATTTGCTCGCCAACCTGTTTTTGTACTACATGCTATTGTCGCACTGCTTTTATAGTCGTGCTATGGGCATTTCCAATCTGCTTGTTCTTATACCACGTCATTAGCTCACCGCTAGCACTGTTTTCTCGTGTCTCGCTATTCTCACACTCGCTTTTATAATCATGCTATGTGCATTTCCAATCTGCTTGCTCTTATACCTCGTCTTTAGCTTATATAGTTATTGTTGCGTGCATGTCTCGGTCTTTGTATTATCGTAGACCGACTTGTCAATGTTATTTTTCCTAGGGATTGATCATGCGAACCACTTATTATAACATCCAACATTAACAGTGGGGACGCTAGGTAAGGTTGGAATCTGAGTTCGTGGTTGGTAATTTTGGCGCTTTACTTCCGTTATTATCTATAACCTATATGCATTGTTCCTTATGCAAGAGATTAACACTTGGAACCCTGCCATAGCAATGCCATTCATGTTTTACTATGTTTCTGCCTATTTGATATGCTTGTCTTGGAGAAACTGCGAGGGTGATTTGAACTCGACATTTGGTCATTCTTAATGCCGGTTTACTTTATGTGTAAAACCTTGGCATTACCCTACTCTAAATCTGAATGTCCGAAATTCGTATCTCATGCAAAGCAACATCTAGTTGGTTTTAATCTGATATCTCGGTAAATATTGGCTTATTCATTTGGTAGCTCAAGTTTTTTGTTATTTGAAACCAGATGACTTGGTCTTAAATGTGATATCTAAACACGGATTAAGGACAATGGAGCAGGAGGATTAGCATTTCACTTGATGGCTGAACCTAAAATGATAGGCATGTTGACCACGACTAGTGCACGCAAGAGAAGGACCTGCAAGGTGAGCCGTATGTGCTTAGTAAATGCATCTTATCTTATCTTGTGCTTATTTCGCTACATCTGTCGTTATCGGATCTCTACATTGCGTAATACATGTTTGAATAGTTAATTGTTGTAACTATGTTTACAATGTTACCAGAATGCAGTTTTAATGAAGCAGTCATCATTAGAAGATAGTCGCCAAAAAAGGATCTGTAGCGACCCTGTGCAACATTATGATGTAAGTTTGTGCTTAGTACAAGTTCCATACATGTCTTATTTATGCAACTTGTTATTATCTTATATCTATATTGCATAATAAATGTTTGCATAGTTCATTGTTTAACTCTTTTTGCATTATTATCAGAATGCAGTTGTGATGAAGCAATCTTCATTAGAAGTGAGGCCCACAAAAAGTTCTGATCTTTCTTCTGATGCATCTTCTCATAGCCGTCAACCTAGACCATTTCTTTCATCAAACAGTAAATATCTCAAGGCTGTACTTTATAAAAGACATGGTATTGTCGCTTTAAGATCTCGTAGTCGATATGTTGACAAAGAGTACACAAGATTCAATCAAGGCGATTGCCAAATGTCAACGTGTTATTGATGATGCTAATAGAAGTCCTCAATGATTCTATGCAATTTTTTTATTTGGGCACATTAATTGCCTTGTAATTTTCCTATTTGTTTTATTTGTGTATGTACTTGTGTGTATCATTGAAATCAGATTTTAGGCTCATGAAATTTAATGCAAGTTGACTAGTCAAACAAGTAGGGCCCTACAACAGATTGGGCCGGCCCACTTACAGTAGTGTGGGACCCACTTTCATTTTGGGCCGGCCCACTTCTTTAGTAGGTCGGCCTGGTTACACGATAATGGGCTCCACATGCTTATTGGGCCGGCCCACTATCTTGTTGGGCCGGCCCACTTGCTCTATGGTGGTCCCACATGGTAAATGGGCCGGCCCTTTAATAGGAAGGTGGGACCCACCTGTGTTTTGGCCCGGCCCACTATCTTGTTGGGCCGGCCCACTTTCTATATGGTGGACCCCACATACCAAATGGGCCGGCCCATTAACAGGAATGTGGGACCCACCTGTGTTTTTGGCCCGCCCACTATCTTGATGGGCCAGCCCACTTGCTATATGGTGGGCCCCACATACTAAATGGGCCGGCCTTTAACAGGAAAGTGGGACCCACCTGTGTTTTTGGCCCGGCCCACTATTTTGTTGGGCCGGCCCACTTGCTATATGGTGGACCCCACAAACTAAATGGGCCGACCCTTTAACTGGAAAGTGGGACCCACCTGTGTTTTTGGCCCGGCCCACTAGCTTGTTGGGCCGGCCCACTTGCTATACGGTGGACCCCACACACTAAATGGGCCGGCCTTTTAACAGGAAAGTGGGACCCACCATGTATTTTTGGCCCGGCCCACTTGCTTCTTGGGCCGGCCCGGCTGTCGTAAGGTGGACCCCACATGTTAAATGGGCCGGCCCATTTAAGTTTTGACCGATCAACCTTAGAGGTTAGGCCCGGCCCACGTAACTAATGGACCAGCCCAGCCTATATAGTTGACCGGTCAAACTATGTCATCCGGCCCGGCCCGCTTAAGACGTGGCAGGCCTCGTGTGGGCCTACCATCTAGCACGGGGTTTCAGCCGGTTAACGCCGTTAATCGCCGGTTAACGGCGTCTCGCCACGTGTCGGCTTGCATGACGTCGGCGGTCAACGGGCTCCCGAAAACACTGCGCAACGGTCCGATTTTCCGTGGCGGAAGGGCGCCCAAAGGCGACGGACCGAAAAAACGTCGTAGGACTTTGCCTGACGCAGTTTCGACAACAGAACCCATATCGTCGGGTTAGGCCCATAGGCGACGAAAAATGCCCCTTAGTTGACGATTTTGGGACGTTGTCTATCAGAACTTTTCTTGTAGTGGCACCATACTTGCTCAAATGGAAAAACTCAAAACTAATGAAAGTTGCGTACATATCTGAGGATCACTCACGTAACTTGGCATAATTTTCTGAGGTTCCTACAGAGAATTAGGCCCAGATTCGTGACAAAGAAAGAAATCATCTCGCTGCAGTAATCCAAATCTAGTATGAACCTTACTATAGAGACTTTACTTGGCACAAAAACATGATAAGGAGAGGTTGCTACAGTAGTAAACAACTTCCAAGACACAAATATAAAACAAAGTACTGTAGTAAAAAAACACATGGGTTATCTCCCAAGAAGTTCTTTCTTATAGCCATTAAGATGGGCTCAAAGAGTTTAATGATGCACTCGCAAGAAATAGAAGTTGAAGCAAAAGAGAGCATCAAGAGGCAAATTCAAAACACATTTAAGTCTAACATGCTTCCTATGCATAGGAATCTTGTAAATAAACAAGTTCATGAAGAGCAAAGTAACAAGCATAGGAAGATAAAACAAGGGTAGCTTCAAAAATTTCAGCACATAGAGAGGTGTTTTAGTAACATGAAAATTTTTACAACCATATTTTCCTCTCTCATAATAACTTTCAGTGAGCAACATGAGCAAACTCAACAATATAACTATCACATAAAGCATTGGACCTTGTCATGAGCCTCGATGCATGAATGTCGGCAGCCCCACGTAGGATAATGATTAGATTAGCATGAAGAGAACATTAATACAAGAACCAATGTTTACATAAAGCAATAATCAAACAAGGGCAGCATCAGAGGAACATTTTCTGAGCAAAGCCTGGGAGGACTGCGAAGAAGTTCATCCTTCTCCAACGCCGGGCCTCGGCGTAAGCTTGGCTGCCTCTTCATCCTTAGCAACAATCGTGCTTCAACTTCATATTAGTATCCTCCTTCAAAGTGTCGATTTCCGTGCGAGTCTCAGCAGCAATTTTAATTGCGCCTTCTAACTTTGAGGAGGAGGACTCGACCTCCTTGTCCATTATGCCGCACTAGTGTCAACCTCCAAGGAAGCGTAGAGGGAGGCGATAGATTCCAAAGAAGATATCACAGCTCGCAGGTCCTTGAAGATAAAGGGAAAAGACTTATCGGATGATGTACGTAAGGCTTAATCGAGAGTTGTTGAGCTTAAACGAAGAGAAGAGCTGATGTCTACGGGTGCTTCTATTCTTGTAGACAGTGTTGGGCCTCCAAGAGCAGAGGTTTGTAGAACAACAGCAAGTTTTCCCTTAAGTGGATCACCCAAGGTTTATCGAACTCAGGGAGGAAGAGGTCAAAGATATCCCTCTCATGCAACCCTGCAACCACAAAGCAAGAAGTCTCTTGTGTCCCCAACACACCTAATAGGTGCACTAGTTCGGCGAAGAGATAGTGAAATACAAGTGGTATGAATGAATATGAGCAGTAGTACGGCGCCGAGAAAATAGCTTACCGGCATGCGGTTGATGGTAGTAATATTGTAGGAAGTAAACAAGCGTAGTAACGCAGCAGTAGTAATGCAAGTAAAACAAGTAAACAAGCAGCGATAGCGATATTTAGGAACAAGGCCTAGGGATTAGACTTTCACTAGTGGACACTCTCAACTTTGATCACATAACAGAATAGATAAATGCATACTCTACACTCTCTTGTTGGATGATGAACACATTGCGTAGGATTACACGAACCCTCAATGCCGGAGTTAACAAGCTCCACAATTCAATGTTCATATTTAAATAACCTTAGAGTGCATGAAAGATCGACACGACTAAACCAAGTACTAACATAGCATGCACACTGTCACCTTCACACCATGTAGGTGGAATAGATCACATCAATACCATCATAGCAATAGTTAACTTCATAATCTACAAGAGATCATAATCATAGCCTACGCCAAGTACTAACACGGACGCACACACTGTCACCATTACACCGTGCAGGAGGAATAAAACTACTTTAATAACATCACTAGAGTAGCACATAGATAAATTGTGATACAAAAGACATTGCAATCATAAAGAGATATGAATAAGCACTTCACTACGCCATTCATAACAGTGAGTAAGTATTCTGTGAAATATAGCCTAAGAGACCCACACGGTGCACACACTGTCACCTTTACACACGTGGGACAAGGAGTCTCCGGAGATCACATAAGTAAAACCCACTTGACTAGCATAATGGCATCTAGATTACAAGCATCATCATATGAATCTCAATCATGTAAGGCAGCTCATGAGATTATTGTATTGAAGTACATAGGAGAGAGATTAACCACATAGCTACCGGTACAGCCCCGAGCCTCGATGGAGAACTACTCCCTCCTCATGGGAGACAACAGCGGTGATGAAGATGGCGGTGGAGATGGCAGCGGTGTCGATGGAGAAGCCTTCCGGGGGCACTTCCCCGTCCCGGCGGCGTGCCGGAACAGAGACTCCTGTCCCCCAGATCTTGGCTTCGCGATGGCGGCGGCTCTGGAACTTTTCTCGTACCGTGGCTTATTCCGTCTCGGGTTTTAGGTCAGGGACCTTTAAATAGGCGAAGAGGCGGAGTCGGAGGGTCAACGAGGCGACCAAACAACAGGGGGCGCGAGCCCAGCCCTGGCCGCGCCACCACCATGTGTGGGCCCCCTGTGGCTCTCCTCTGGCGGCTCTCGGGTGTTCTGGATGCTTCCGGGCAAAATAGGAACCTGGGCGTTGATTTCGTCCAATTCCGAGAATATTTCATCACTAGGATTTCTGAAACCAAAAACAGCAGAAAACGAGAACTGGCACTTCGGCATCTTGTTAATAGGTTAGTTACGGAAAACGCATAATAATGACATAAAGTATGCATAAAACATGTAGATATCATCAATAAAGTAGCATGGAACATAAGAAATTATCGATACGTCGGAGACGTATCAGCATCCCCAAGCTTAGTTCTGCTCGTCCCGAGCAGGTAAAACGATAACAAAGATAATTTCTGAAGTGACATGCCGTCATAAACTTGATCATATTGTAAACATATGTAATGAATGCAGCGATCAAAACAATGGTAATGACATGAGTAAACAACTGAATCATAAAGCAATGACTTTTCATGAATAGCACTTTCAAGACAGGCATCAATAAGTCTTGCATAAGAGTTAACTCATAAAGCAATAAATTCAAAGTAAAGGCATTGAAGCAACACAATGGTAGATTAAGTTTCAGCGGTTGCTTTCAACTTGTAACATGTATATCTCATGGATATTTGTCAATGCAAAGTAATATAATAAGTGCAATATGCAAGTATGTAGGAATCAATGCACAGTTCACACAAGTGTTTGCTTCTTAAGGTGGAGAGAGATAGTTAAACTGACTCAACAATAAAAGTAAAAGAAAGGTCCTTCAAAGAGGAAAGCATCGATTGCTATATTTGTGCTAGAGCTTTTATTTTGAAAACATATAGAGAGCATAAAAAGTAAAATTTTGAGAGGTGTTTGTTGTTGTCAACGAATGGTAGTGGGTACTCTAACCCCCTTGCCAGACAAACCTTCAAAGAGCGGCTCCCATTTTATTTTATTTTGGGATTTCTATTTTCGTGCCCTCGGGTCCTTAGTTGTGCTCAGTTTTCCCCAGCTCCTTAGTTTTTCCTCAGTTTTACCCAAACGTTTGTCTGAAACCATCACACGTGATGTAACGGCCGGTTGCCCGACGGTTGACCATTATCTTCTGACTAGTGGGGCCATGTAGAGCCTGCAAAGACACGTCAGACCATGCATCTTTGTTTGACCGTAAGCATCGCTGTATCCCTGACCAAAACGCGAACGAGTGGGGCTTCGGTATATCAAATGACAAGTGGGGCCATGACGCTGATACAAGGGGCAATACACGGGTAGGATTAGATTTTTAAACGGAGCTCTACAGCGATGGCACGGAGGAGGTGGCATGCGGGGTGCCGAGATGAGATCGACGTCCACAAAGAACTGCATGAGGCGAGACCAGACGCATTAGATAGATATGAACTAGACGCGTTTAACCATGCAAAGAAGAGAAGAAATGGTCGACGACATCGACGACCACCTTAAAACTTTGACTGACCGTGTCGGACACGAACGCGAGCAATGTAGAGAAAACTAGTGTCTCTCCTTTCTGGCGTGTATAGGTGGGTGCTAGAAGAGTGTGGTGGCGAAGGGAAAGACCTCGCGGCGGTCTGTGGCGTCCAGCATAGTGGGTCGGCGTGGCCGTGCCCACAGCGGCGTGCATGCATGTTCGGCATTGGCATCAGCATGTACGTTCGGCATTGGTCTCGGCGGTATCTCTGGTGTGTCAGTGATCGAATGAGGGGACGGGATTGAGGGTGCATCCCGACGTTGACCTAGCAGGGGCGGCGAGCATAGCCGTTCTGACCATGCCGATATCGGCATCGGCATCGTTTGGAGGCTGTGGTGCTCGAATCAAGTTGGGATTTGTTTCTTGTAGGCCAAAATGAATTTGAAACAAGTTTCATGTTGAAGGTTAGGTAACGAAAGTTTGTAACTATCCCAAAATTATACTAGCGCCATGGTGAGGTTCTTTTTGATAGAGCTATACGGTTGGGCAAACTTTTTTGACACTTTTTAGATAGGGTTCCTTGTTGTTACACGTATGGCATCATGTATGGAAAATTTGGGGTCATTTGGAGATGTTCGAAAAAATCACTTTGCTTAAGCGCATGCCGTTTCGTCTCGCTGAAACCAAGCTTTTCTAACAAGGTGTTTTTTTCTACCTTCTCTAAATAACCTCAAATTTCATACAGCTGATCTTCTATACATAGATAGATAGATTGTTTCGTTTTTACATTTTTCGAACATTTTATTTCCCTTTATAATACCCAATTGATTTTCAGGTCAAAACCTCGAAAAACAAGCATCATGTATGGCATCATTTTCACCCTAAATTTCAAATTTTCTGAAACTTTCCCTTTTAGATATTCCTTGTTGTTATAGGTATGCCATCATGTATGCCAAACTTGGTTAGGTCTCACTTGAAACCAGCTTTTGTAACAAATTAGGTTTTTTCTGCCTTCTCTAAATGACCTCAAAAATCATACGTGATAGGTTTATCATTCTATACAAAGATAGATGGTTTATCATTTTTTGCGTGAAAAGTAATGGCTACAACAAATTGTTGATGGTTTATCATTTTTTTTGCGTGAAAAGTAATGGCAACAACAAATCGGTGATGCATGGTTTATCATATTTTTGCGTGAAAAGTAATGGCAACAACAAATTGTTGATGGTTTATCATTTTTTGCGTGAAAAGTAATGGCTACAACAAATTGTTGATGGTTTATCATTTTTTGCGTGAAAAGTAATGGCAACAACAAATCGGTGATGGTTTATCATTTTTTGCGTGAAAAGTAATGGCAACAACAAATCGGTGATGGTTTACTGTATCATTTTTTTTGCGTCAAAAGTAATGGCTACAACAAATTGTTGATGGTTTATCATTTTTTTTGCGTGAAAAGTAATGGCTACATCAAATTGTTGATGGTTTATCATTTTTTTGCGTGAAAAGTAATGGCTACATCAAATTGTTGATGGTTTATCATTTTTTGCGTGAAAAGTAATGGCAACAACAAATCGGTGATGGTTTATCATTTTTTTTGCGTGAAAAGTAATGGTAACAACAAATCGGTGATGGTTTATCATTTTTTGCGTGAAAAATAACGCCAACAGAGAGAGCAGAGGGGTTATCCTGCCCGTTCCCTATATCATACGATCAACGGTCGGCGGGCACGATCCGCGTGACATGGGCTAGACCAATCAGGGCGATGATGCACGTCTCGCGAGAATTTGTGAAGAGAGAGGGCAAAACCGAGTACTATCAAGAAACCAAGGGCACCTGAGTAGTAAATAGACTAAGGGATTCAAATATGAGATTTAAAAAATGGAAAATGCTTGTTTTGTACAATGAAACCCATCTTGGCCTACCTCAAACTATTTGCAATACCAATATACATCAGTGTTTTGGGAAGGGCTTATTGTGGAAAACCATGCACCTTCATAGCTACTAGGTGATTTGAGAAGTGGCAATTTGTGGTAAAACTTGATTTATCTATGATTTATCTATGATTTGAGAAGTGGCAATTTGTGGTAAAGACTTCATGAGTAAGTGCCACTCTTTTTAGGATTTTTTTGCACATTAAATGACTCATTTAACTAGTTAATCCCATTTGTTGACTCTCTCGTTGACCAGCCACTTGAGGGTAAAACTGAGTATATTGCACTAGCCGATATTAGCACTCGAGGGGAAAATTGAGCACACAAAAAATGCTAGTATAAGACTCGAGGGTATACCCGAGTATATCTAAATTTCCGGGGTTAGACTCGAGGACACGTTCAATTGTTGACGCGTAGACGCGGGTCGCGGTGGAGAAGTCGAGACGTGCAATCGTGGACGTGTGTCGCGTTGCGAAGTCCAAGACGTGCGTACGTGCACCCGTGCACGCGTAGGACGCGGGTCGCATTAACCACCCCTCGCCTTTATAGACGCCTCCTCGCACTCTCTCTGTCACTCTCACTCGCTCACGCATCGCCAACTCTCTCACGTCCCATCATCTTCTCCAAAGCAAAAAACCCTCTCCCTCTCCCTCTTCCTCTTCCTCCGCCGTAGAGATGGACAAGGAGAATGCCAATCCCATCGTCGAGGTGGGCTCAAAGCGCGACGCCTCCATCTTCGGCGCCGTCCCCTCTACGGACGACGACGCCGCCGCCGCCGCCGTCGCCGGTGCATCGGAGGCTGCTGCCGCCGGTGGCGATCGGATCCCGGCGGGATGGGACCCCTACGACCCCGCGCCGTACGTCCCGCCCCCGAACCCCTACGACACCTCCTCGGAGGACCCATGGAACGAGGTAACTACGGTTTGCTTCCTTTTTTGTTCCCCATTCCTTTTTGAACCCTATTTTTGCTGGTGTAGATGGATCTGTAGATGGATGAGTATTGGGCTAATATTTGTGCCGATTTTATTCCATTTTGTTTTGATCACTTCTTGATTTCGTTTAAGATTTGGGGTTCGGCTTGTTCGGTTAATTTATGCAAGTAATATTGGATCTCAATCAGTTAATTTATGCAAGTAATCATGGGATCTCAATCGGTTATTTTATGCACTAATCAAAAGATATCAACCGTTTAATTTTGCAAATAATCTCGAATGTGTTCAAGTTCAGATCTAGTTCAGATCTAGAATCTGTTTCTTTGCCTATGATGAATGGTTGGGCACAAATTTTTACAGGGAGGGTTCAGCGAACCACTGCTGTGTACAAATCTGTTGTGCATGAGCTTTAGTTCGCTAACACCTTCCCTGTAGATATATAATCATGTCCACTCTAACTGAGGCTGACTCTGTTTTTCTTAACTTTGTTATCATGTACGTTAGTCATCGTTGCAACTCATTCACTAGTTTCTGTTTGATATGGATCAGATGTCTGGCAGCGACGTCGGCAGCGACGAAGAGGAGGAGGACGTCAAGACTCGCCAAGTGTTGCGGAGGCTGCAGGTCGGCCAGTACATCTCCTACTTCGCCAAGGGGGTGTACAGGTGCCCCTTCTGCACCAGGAGACTCGGCGCCACGGACTTCAACTGCCTCGTCACGCATGCTGAGAACATCAGCAACACCTTCCCCAACGTCGGCACGACGGTGAACGTCCACTCCTTCCGCGCCAAGCACAGGGCGCTCGGCATGCACCTCCGCGGCTTGCAGCGGGTGGAGATCTCCGCCGGCCGCATGCCTCCGCTCAAGCCCAAGGCTCCCAAGGGGAGCAAGAGCAACAAGTGGAGGCAGAGCCAGATGGGGTAGGCGGAGTCCTGGACGTGTGCTGCTGCTGCTGCTGCTGCCTCCTAGTTTGTTGTTGGGATCCCTTTGTTGTTAGCTAGGGATCCCTTGTTGTTATGTTAGTATGATGGTGCTGTGAAGAACCTGTTACTATGTTGGCTGCTGTGTATGCAGCCTATTATCTATCCATATTATCTAGGGATTATCTATCCCTAGTCTACTATATTTTGTTGGCCGTACTTAGTTTTCTAGATTTACTATGACTGTGAATTTATCGTACATTATCCTGGAGATTTGCTTCTAGATTTAACTACATACATATGGACCAGAGGGAGTACTAGATTTGCTGCCATATTGGGCAAACAACGAGGGCCAAAAGGCACAAATAATTGAAGAAAGTCAGAAATGCAAGCTTCTCTAGATTTTATACTAATTTGGTGAAAAGGACGAGAGAGAAAGAGGGGAAAAAGGTGCACTTAATAATGCCAATTTGGGGCCGAGAGAGACAGAACCCAGCTCCTCGCTCACGTGCAACCAAACGCTTCTCGTCCTGTCCCACGCGGTCCCTTTCTACCAGCCCCACGCGACGCGGGCCCACACGACGCGGCCCCACAAGACGCGGCCCCACACGTGACAGAACGGTCAACTAAACGGGAATCCTGCCGTCTGAGCTGCTTCTGCGGGTTTCAAACAAGGGCTTGGGGAAAACTGAGGAAAAACTAAGGAGCTGGGGAAAACTGAGTACAACTAAGGACCTGAGGGCACGAAAATAGAAATCCCTTTTATTTTTGGGTGGCACTCCTTCCAACCTTTCTTTCACAAACCATGGCTAACCGAATCCTCGGGTGCCTGCCAACAATCTCATACCATGAAGGAGTGCCTTTTTATTTTAGTTTTATTATGATGACACTCCTCCCCGCCTTTGCTTTCTCAAGCCATGGCTAACCGAATCCTTCGGGTGCCGTCCAACAATCACATACCATGGAGGAGTGTCTATTTTTATTAATTAATTTGGGACTCAGGAATCCCATTGCCGGCTCTTTTTGCAAAATTATTGGATAAGCGGATGAAGCCACTAGTCCATTGGTGAAAGTTGCTCAACAAGATTGAAAGATAAACACCACATACTTCCTCATGAGCTATAAAACATTGACACAAATAAGAGGTAATAACTTTTGAATTGTTTAAAGGTAGCACTCAAGCAATTTACTTTGGAATGGCGGAGAAATACCATGTAGTAGGTAGGTATGGTGGACACAAATGGCATAGTGGTTGGCTCAAGGATTTGGATGCACACTACAAAAAAATAGTCATGTAAAGACGCTATCCAGTGGACGTTTTTATATTCGTCCCTACATCCGTGGCTGAGCCGTGTGTTGAGACGTTTGCTAAGACGCAGGACAATGCGTCCTAAATTTCACGCTTAGAGAAAAAAGAAACTCCCGGCTCGCCCACTTTTTTTTACCATGAGGTCACTCACGTTTACCTCCCACCCCAAGTCAGAAGTTATATCACCTACCGCGAGTAAAACCTAGAGCCGCCGCCAGCAGATCCGATCGTGGTGCCTCTCTGGACCGAGCTCTCCCCTCGACGTTCTCAACTTCTCCGGATCGCTAATTCTTTGGCTCTCCATCTGGCTGCTGGGTCAAGGTTGAATGATGTAAGTTCCTTGCCGCTGTACTAGATTAAATGTTCATTGCCGCTGCTGTACTAGATTAAATATTCATTGCCGCTGTAATCGATCAAGTTTTCTTGCCGATGGACTCCTCATTCCTCTCTGCAATACCTCTCTGCCATTATGTATCTCTTCCGCCTCTTCCCTCTAAGATTTCAGAATCCTTTCTTTGTACTAGTAAGAGTACACGTGCACGCACGTCTCATAAATAAACTAATGCCTTTGAATTTTGTATCTATGTAAAAACGTAAAAAAATAACAATGTGCACTCTCTATTTTGATTTTGCAAATGTTTTCCATTAATCTCAAGTCTATTTTGCAAATAACAGGTCCAAGCCCAACATACTCCATCCAACCACCTAAGCTAAGCCCTAAAATACACTCGTCAAACTTAAGTACTCCCTCCGATCCAAATATCATTGTCGTAGGTTTAGGTACAATATTTCTAAAATCTGTATAGGTTCATGAAACCTGTGACAAACTGACAACTAATTTGGATCATATGTAGTAATTAATTCTCATTTGATCATTACAATGGATGGCATAGAAAGAAAAACGCTCAGGTTGTGTTTTGTTGAGAATGTGGAAAACATTGATGGTTCAATCCATACAAGAACATATCATCCCACAAAAAAAGCCTCCATGAGCAATCCATATCAGGAACATGGCTATGTAATGTTATTATAATGGATAGCAGAGCTCTAACTTGATGATGCTTACCAGAATAACAATGCCATCGATGAATACAAAAGCAAAGACCTACAACGGATGATGGATCAATAAGCGAGCACTTTGGTATGTAAAAGATGAAGAACCTATAATGGTGAAAATTTAAACTAAATAGCAAGAAGGTTTAAAAACTTGGAGCACACAAGTCACATTATACTTCAGTTGCCAAATTATAAACCAAAGAAACCTGGTGTCCTTGTGAAACCACATAACAAATGGGCACTTAATAATTATGATTGACTTCTCATTGTCACAAAAGTTCATCTTAATTTCTCATATCATATCGTCACAAATAATAGACAGCCATAGTACACAGATGGTACACTTGAGGTATATCTTAAATTTATACCCTTCATTGCTAAAATTATTTTCCACATATCTATACATGACAACAGAAATAAATTAGCCAAACACAACTGTGGACAAATATCACATATACCTCCACAGCCACCAATCAAATCCATGAATCGTTACACATGGCAAAGCTTGGACCTGCAAAAAATACCGGTCATACATACAAGAAGAAACCTAAAAACCAATATTATAGTGACTTCACAAACCTTGATGACAAATTTGCTTATTACATAATACACACATGCCAATCAAACTGATTGGTGTAGCAGCTCCAGAAGACCGAATAAGCAGTATATAGTCAGAGAGAGTACATTACAACTCAATAGCACTTTTTTTTTGCAAAAAACTTAATTGGACATATGAATGTGCTACTTTATGTACAAAACCTGCAGAATTAGCCATTTTAATCACTATGTACATGCAAGCATCGGCCAGCTGAGTCATATTCACCATCTCTAATTTTTATCCGCTCAGTTGGAGAAGGATTTGCTGACTGTCTAATGGAGGTTCTTCGAATTAACATGTAATTTTGAACATATGGTGATATCTCGATTTAATTTTCTTGGGAAATCTGCAGGCAGTCCTCCAGTGGTAATGACTGCAATTTCTGTGAATTTGTTCCAATGTTGTTAGCTATCAGATCTTAATTCAAAAATATACTTCTCTACCTTGAGTGACAACTTGCTGAAAATATTTGAGATTTCTATGTTAAATTGGATGACCTGATTGACATTTGCAGTTAACATGATGCTCCGTAAGAACATTTCAAATTCAAATGACTGACACATGCAAGTATTTTGCATTACAGTAATATCTAATTCTGAGCTATAATACTGCAAAATGATGCTTCTTCAAGCCACCATAAGAAATGGGCTAAAATTAAGTGCAGAGAAACACATCAGCAATTGGATTGCAGGCTACGTACTTGCAGGGTGTTTGTACGACTGCACCAGCGGAGAAGCACAGAGCAGGGTGTTTGTGCTTGAGCCCCAGCGAAGAGACTCCCTGGCGGCCGGGACTGGATATGCTGCGGACGGATAACGGGCGACGACGGTTCCTCGATGGGAATACGCGAGCGGACAGGCGGGCTGCCGGCGGCGAGGACGCGGTGGATGACAGACGGGCGCGCACGACTATGTGGTGAGGAGGGCGGCGTGACCGAGGTAGTGCTGGATCTCGCCTTGGCGGTGGTGGCGCCGGGCGCCGGCGGCCGTGGTGGTGCTGGATCTCACCTAGGCGGGGGTGGGGCCGACCAAACTACGATGTCCTCAGCGCCTCCAGCGTGGGGTCGTCGGTGTCCGTTGCAGCCGCGTTGGCAAGAATCGTTCATGAGACTTCATGAGAGCGGCGAGGATGGCTGGCGGAGCGTGACGATGGCAGGGAGCTAGGGATTAGGCCAGCCGGTTAGGGAAGGAAAGAAGGGAAATAGGGAATGTGAGAAAATTAGGGAGGAGATCGTGCGAGAGAATTATTTCTCCAAGGCGGGACGGAAAGTTTCACATTATCCTCTGCGGGTGGAGTACGGTCAGTCAATCAAAAATGCAAAGCGCACACAGGCAACGCATTAGGCCAATGGTGGCTGTTAGATTGTGTTTAGTGGGCCTAATCACGCGGTGATAATCGTTCTGTGTACAGTAGATGGTGTGGCTTTAGAAAAATTCTTGTTTGCTCTTTTATTAGTAGTAGAGATACAACTGATTAGTGAATTATGATTTTGTTGTTTGTATTTGCATACAGGTAATGGATGTCATTGTAGTTTTCACACTGAAGATAATAAACAATCCAACACATGGAGGTGCTACAACAGCGGAGGGCATCAATCGCATCCAGCAGAAGAAAGTAACTTCTTCTTTTTAATTATTTAAACGCCCTAAAGTAACTTCTATTTTTATTTTTGTAATGCCCTAAACTTCCTCGATCTGGGACATGTTATTTGTCTACGAACAGAATCTGATTTGCTGAACTAATCTACTACATGTGTGTATTACTGTATATGTCTCCAATCGGACTGTAACTCGAGGATAAACTTTTCCAGCTTCGCAAGGTATTTACTCAAAGATCATAAGCACATTAAATTGCTGCAAATTGTTAATAGTTCACCAATTGTTTTTGGTCGTGTGGTTGTTCCTCTGCAGCTTTACTTTGCGATGGTTTTTCAAGCTGTGCAACATGGAGATCAAACAATGTCTACGGAGGAAGTGAACTGAAGAGCAGATGATTTCAAATCTTATAGATAAATTCACAATAGTTAGGAAACTACATACGGAAATTTTATGGACTTGTTCAGTCATGTATGCGAATATTTTGTAAGGATGTACGTTTGACTTGTAAAGTATTACAGTTAGCACCAAATAATATAATCGATATTGTTTGCAGCGAGTGTTTAATGCTTTTTGTTTTGTGATGGCTGGAATTTGATTTCCATCATATGATATGCACTGCGGCAGATTTTTCAAAGATTTGAAGAATGGATTTATATATAAACAACACAAAATAATATCCATTCAATTATGCAATAAAACGACTCAATGTTAATTGAGACCATACGTTGAGCATCTACAAAGCGTCTATATTAGCATAAACACGCTTTTGAAAACGTCTCACTCTATTCTTGAGACGCTGACCCGTGCGTCTTTAAAAAATTTGAGACGGTGCATAATAAGACGTTCCTGTGACGCTTTATAGTAGCGTCTTTACAACAACATAGAGATGAAATTTAGCGTCTCTAGCCTCTAACTTAGATGTCTCTACATGACGTTTTTCTTGTAGTGGCATGAGAAGTATTCCCTCTCGATACAAGGCTTAGGCTAGCAAGGTTATTTGAAACAAACACAAGGATGAACCGGTGCAGCAAAACTCACATAAAAGACATATTGTAAATATTATAAGACTTTACACCGTCTTCCTTGTTGTTCAAAACTCAATACTAGAATTATCTAGACCTTAGAGAGACCAAATATGCAAACCAAATTTTAGCAAGCTCTATGTATTTCTTCATTAATGGGTGCAAAGTATATGATGCAAGAGCTTAAACATGAGCACAAAAATTGCCAAGTATCACATTATCCAAGACATTTTACCAATTACTACATGTAGCATTTTCTGTTTCCAACCATATAACAATTAACGAAGCAGTTTCAACCTTCGCCATGAACATTAAAAGCTAAGAACACATGTGTTCATATGAACCAGCGGAGCGTGTCTCTCTCCCACACAAGGATGAACTTATTAAAACAAAAACAAAAACAAAAACAAACAGACGCTCCAAGTAAAGAACATAAGATGTGACTGAATAAAAATATAGTTTCAGGGGAGGAACCTGATGATGTTGTCGATGAAGAAGGGGATGCCTTGGGCATCCCCAAGCTTAGACGCTTGAGTCTTCTTAGAATATGCAGGGGTGAACCACGGGGGCATCCCCAAGCTTAGAGCTTTCACTCCTCTTGATCATAGTATATCATACTCCTCTCTTGACCCTTGAAAACTTCTGCCACACCAAACTTCAAGCAAACTCATTAGAGGGTTAGTGCATAATCAAAATTCAAATGTTCAGAGGTGACACAATCATTCTTAACACTTCTGGACATTGCACAAAACTTCTGAAAGTTAATGGAACAAATAAATCCATTCAACAAAGCAAAAGCGGCAATGCGAAATAAAAGGCAGAATCTGTCAAAAATAGAACAGTCCGTAAAGACGAACCTGAAAGGGGCACTTAACTTGCTCAAATGGAAAATCTCAAAACTAATGAAAGTTGCGTACATATCTGAGGATCACGCTCGTAATTTTGCAGATTTTTTAGAATTTTTTACAGAGACTTATGCCAGAATTCGTGACAGACAACAATGCTGTTTCTGCGCAGCGATCCCAAATATAACATCAACTTTAGCATAGAAACTTTACTTGGCACAAAAACATGATAAGGAGAGGTTGCTACAATAGTAAACAACTTCCAAGACTCAACAAAACAAAAATTGCTGTAGTAAAATAAATACATGGGTTATCTCCCAAGAAGTTCTTTCTTTATAGCCATTAAGATGGGCTCAGCAATTTTAATGATGCACTCGCAAGAAATAGTATTTGAAGCAAAAGAGAGCATCAAGAGGCAAATTCAAAACGCATTTAAGTCTAACATGCTTCCTATGAAAAGGAATCTTGTAAATAAACAAGTTCAAGAAGCATAATGCAACAAGCATAGAAAGATAAAACAAGTGTAGCTTAAAAAATTTCAGCACATAGAGAGGTGTTTTAGTAACATGAAAATTTCTACAACCATATTTTCCTCTCTCATAATAACTTTCAGTAGCATCATGAGCAAACTCAACAATATAACTATCACTTAAAGCATTCTTATCATGAGTCTCATGCATAAAATAATTACTACTCCCAACATAAGCATAGTCATTCTTATTAATTGTAGTGGGAGCAAATTCAACAAAGTAGCTATCAAATATAGGAGGTATATTGTAATCATAATCAAATTTATCCTCCATAACAGGTGGTAACAAAAGGCTACTATCATTATAATCATCATAAATGGGAGGCAAAGTATCATCAAAGTAAATTTTCTCCTCAATGCTTGGGGGACTAAAAATATCATGCTCATCAAAACCAGCTTCCCCAAGCTTAGAATTTTCCATAGCATTAGCAACAATGGTGTTCAAAGCATTCATAGTAATAACATTCCCATTAGCATGCATATAAAGTTCCATGGGTTTCTTAATTCTTTCTTCAAACACATCATGTCCTAATTCAAGATAAAGTTCATAAAGATCTCTCATATTTTTATTGTTGTCCATTATGCCTAACTAGTGTAAACAAGAAACAAAAAAGATGCAATTGCAGGATCTAAAGGAAATAGCTTCGAGTACTTACAACGGCGCCGGAAAATAGCTTAGTAGCCGAGATCCGGAGTGTGAGTACCTTTTACCTTTCCTCCCCGGCAACGGCGCCAGAAAATAGCTTGATGTCTACGGGTGCTTCTATTCTTGTAGGCAGTGTTGGGCCTCCAAGAGCAGAGGTTTGTAGAACAGCAGCAAGTTTTCCCTTAAGTGGATCACCCAAGGTTTATCGAACTCGGGGAGGAAGAGGTCAAAGATATCCCTCTCATGCAACCACTGCAACCACAAAGTAAGAAGTCTCTTGTGTCCCCAACACACCTAATAGGTGCACTAGTTCGGCGAAGAGATAGTGAAATACAAGTGGTATGAATAAATATGAGCGAGTAGTACGGCGCCGGAAAATAGCTTACTGGCGTGCGGTTGATGGTAGTAATATTGTAGGAAGTAAACAAGCAGTAGTAACGCAGCGAGTAGTAACGCAGTAAAACGAGTAAACAAGCAGCGATAGCGATATTTAGGAACAAGACCTAGGGATTAGACTTTCACTAGTGGACACTCTCAACTTTGATCACATAACGGAATAGATAAATGCATACTCTACACTCTCTTGTTGGATGATGAACACATTGCGTAGGATTACACAAACCCTCAATGCCGGAGTTAACAAGCTCCACAATTCAATGTTCATATTTAAATAACCTTAGAGTGCATGAAAGATCGACACGACTAAACCAAGTACTAACATAGCATGCACACTCGTCACCTTCACACCATGTAGGAGGAATAGATCACATCAATACCATCATAGCAATAGTTAACTTCATAATCTACAAGAGATCATAATCATAGCCTACGCCAAGTACTAACACGGATGCACACACTTGTCACCATTACACCGTGCGGGAGGAATAAAACTACTTTAATAACATCACTAGAGTAGCACATAGATAAATTGTGATACAAAACACATTGCAATCATAAAGAGATATGAATAAGCACTTCATTACGCCATTCATAACGGTGAATAAGTATTCTCGTGAAATATAGCCTAAGAGACCCACACGGTGCACACACTTGTCACCTTTACACACGTGGGACAAGGAGTCTCCGGAGATCACATAAGTAAAACCCACTTGACTAGCATAATGACATATAGATTACAAGCATCATCATATGAATCTCAATCATGTAAGGCAGCTCATGAGATTATTGTATTGAAGTACATAGGAGAGAGATTAACCACATAGCTACCGGTACAGCCCCGAGCCTCGATGGAGAACTACTCCCTCCTCATGGGAGACAGCAGCGGTGATGAAGATGGTGGTGGAGATGGCAGCGGTGTCGATGGAGAAGCCTTCCGGGGGCACTTCCCCGTCCGGCGGCGTGCCGGAACGCGAGACTCTGTCCCCCAGATCTTGGCTTCGCGATGGCGGCGGCTCTGGAACTTTTCTCGTACCGTGGCTTATGCCGTCTCGGGTTTTAGGTCAGGGACCTTTAAATAGGCGAAGAGGCGGAGTCGGAGGGTCAACGAGGCGACCAAACAACAGGGGGGCGCGGGCCCAGCCCTGGCCGCGCCACCACCATGTGTGGGCCCCCTATGGCTCTCCTCTGGCGGCTGTCGAGTGTTCTGGATGCTTCCGGGCAAAATAGGAACCTGGGCGTTGATTTCGTCCAATTCCGAGAATATTTCGTTACTAGGATTTCGAAACCAAAAACAGCGAGAAAACGAGAACTGGCACTTCGGCATCTTGTTAATAGGTTAGTTCCGGAAAACGCATAATAATGACATAAAGTATGCATAAAACATGTAGATATCATCAATAAAGTAGCATGGAACATAAGAAATTATCGATACGTCGGAGACGTATCAAAGACTTACAGGATTTCCAGAAGGGGGAGCTGCTGCAGCATCAGCCGAAGGAATATTCTTCCCTTTGGAAAGGGAAGAAGGAGTCGACATTTGGGCCACGAGGATTGTGGCAGGGGCCGAAGCCTCAGAAGCTGCAAGATCCGGCGGGGCGGCTCCGGTTCTAGGCTTCTTGGGCGGAGGCTCGATGAAGTCTTCATCACTATGGAAGAAAGTGGTTTGCAGGGTTAAAACAGAGAATGGTAGAGGCAAAAATAAAGGAAAATCAAGGACTTACAGATCCCAAAGATCATCCTCATCGGCAAAACCGCCGGATGACCTCTTCGAAGGCAGAGCTTCGGCTTCCTCCGCAGCTGCATCAACAAAGGCAGCGTGATCAGCATCATCATCGTGCATCGATCCCGCTGTGTCGCTAATATCATTGGTTGCAGATTTGGGGTCGATAAGGATGGCTTTAGGATTTATTGGGTCATCATGCTCTGCTTCCGAGCTCGTGTTTCCTTCGGTATGGAACCTCACGGGGACTGAGGAATCTCCCTTTTCGGAAGTATCATTCGGCAGGTCTTGCGCATAATCAGGATCTATGAGATTCTGTCAAGGGTAAAACAAGTAAGTGCAACCACAGTTGTATTAACCAAGGAAAACAGCACAATGAGAATGCGAGAGCAAGGGATTACCTCGGTTGGTGGGTGATCAGCATCAAAAGGAATGTGAGAAGATATGAGAGGAATTAAGTCCTCCTGACTGAAGTGGGTGAGACGACGAACTTCATCAAGTAACTCTTTTTCAGATAGTTCGGCAGCATTTATCCTGGTCTCGTCCTTGGGACCTGAATACAACCACATCGGGTGAGCTCTGGCCATGATTGGCTGGACTCGACGTTTCAAGAATACAGCAGCTACTTCTGTGCCTATCATGGTTTGGCCATCGGCTCCCTTGATCCGAAGGAATCTGGCAAATAATCTATCGACTGCTGCCTTTTCTTCGGGTGAAAGGGTATTTTTCCAAGATTGTTTAGGCTTGGCTTCAAGGACATCGGAGAAGCGAGGAAGCTGGAGTTCGGCAGTCGAACAGTCTCTAATGTAGAACCACTTCAGTCTCGACCCTTGTACAGACTCCCTCATTGGGAAATTGAAGTACTTCACTTCTTTACGGGCAACGAAACCAATTACACCAATAACGAAATATCCGCCACTACAGTTGTATCTTTTCACGAAGAAGATTTTCTTCCATAGGCCGAAGTGTGGTTTGATGCCCAGGAATGATTCGCAGAGAGTTAAAAAAATGGCAAGATGGAGGATAGAGTTGGGAGTTAACTGCCATAACTGGATCTCATAAAAGTTGAAGGAGATGATGAAGGAATTTGTGGGCAGGAAGCGAAAGACCTCGATGCAAAAATGATAAGAACATCACGGTAAAACCAGCAGGGGGATTGGGCCGTGAGATCGCACCTGGAAGAATAACATTCCCCTCCTCGGAAGGGATGTATCCGAGGCTTTTAGCCTTCTTCTCGTCCCGCTTCGTAGTAGTGGAAGTAGGCCAATCGCCGGGGGCGGACCCGGCGGCAGAACTCGATGGCGCTGGCGGCGCCGGAGCTAGAGAAGGAGCATGTGGGGTGCTCCTTTTTGGAGGATTCACACCGGATTTGGCGGCGGCACCGCTGCTCGTAGCATCCGTAGCTGTGGTGGAGATCTTCTTCTTCCCCATCTCAGATTCTCGCGGGATCTAGTTTTGACGGCGGCGCAGTAGGTTTGGGTGCGGAAGAAGAACGAGGAAGGCAAGAATGTAATGGTGAGGCGTAAGAAGGAAAAGATTAGCCACGAGAGATTATAAGATGCGGAGGCAAGGATTGAATGGGCACGTGTCCTCAATTTGCTGGAAGAGTCTCTTTTTCATCAACAAGTCGCGAGAATCGAGGAGACGTTTTGGTAACCGCGCGCAGGAAGCAGTCGTTTCTCAAAAAACAGGACCACACTGGAGTAGGATGGGCCCAACAGGCCGTGTCTTTTCATGTCAGGACTGCACCAGTAGTTGCGTCATCACTGACGTCTTAAAGCTCGATTGAGGAGTCGAAGGAACAAAATTGTCGAGTGGTCAACTTGAGTCTACGCACGGATTGCAGGCATCCGCACCTAGACTCGGGGGCTACTCCCATCGGGAGCGCAGGACGCGGGCCCGATAAACATGAACTCGAAGATTTTTCAAGAAAGAAGATCGTTAAGAAGCATTTGAAGAAAAGAACAGTTTGTTTGGCTCGAGTCTGCACCCGATCACAAGCGTCCGTGCCCAGACTCGGGGGCTACTCCCATCGGGAGCGTAGGACGCGCACCCGATAAAAGTTTTTTGTGCTCCAGGATCATGCCCGGGGACTTGATTCTGTGTAGGGTAACGTTGTTTTGTCAACGACAGTTAACCAGCAAAAGCTGGGCACGTTACTCATTATCCTTTACGCATTAAATCTTATTGGGAGAACACAAGCCTTGACATGAATTTATCGGATGGTTTATGAAGATTTGCAAGAAACTTCGGCAGAGGAAAACAATCGAGTAGTACAACTTGAGTCTACACACGGATTGCAAGCATCCGTATATAGACTTGGGGGCTACTCCCATCGGGAGCGCAGGACGCGCACCCGATAAAAGAAGATGAAGCTATTACAAGATGGACCAGAACAATCAAGGGAGAAGAACATTCAGTGTTGGCATGCTTTAAGTCTCTACCCGAAAAATCTTCGGCGAGACACTCGGGGACTACTGACGTGGGTATTACCCTTCGGGTAACCAACATTGACCTATCCTGTACGGTCCAACTGGAGGCCCATGAAGATACTCGATGGCAAGGTGGGCCACTAAGGCGGTGCAGGAGAAGATTCTTTGAAGTACAAGATGAAGAGCCGAACAAGGAAAGTTTAGGGCTAGGTATTTTTGTAAACCTAGTCGTATCCGGACAGATCTCTTGAGACCTGGCCTCCTATATAAAGGCCAGGAGAGGGGCTGCCGAGGGACACAATCAATCTTAGCAACTTTAGCCACCAGAAGTCTAGAGCTAGGTCACCGTAGCACTTAGCCTCTCGACGAGATCTTAGCCGAAACCTTCGGCACCCCATGGTAACCCGATATTTTCATAATCAAGATCAGACAGGCAGGACGTAGGGTTGTTACCTCATCGAGGGCCCTGAACCTGGGTAAATCGCTTTCCCCGCTTGTCTGTTAACCGATGTCTCGTGTCAGCCTACAGGATTCCATCAACCCTAAGCCCCAATCGGAGGGCATTGTCGAGGAGCACCCTCGTCACCGAGGCACGCCATTAACGCGGCCCTGCAAAGGCTGCGGCGCGCCGCCCGCAAGTAATGCCGCGGAAGACGAAACAGTTGTGCCACTGCCAGGCGGGCCCGTGCGAGGACCGAGCGGACACTTTGCGCGTCCGCGCAGCGTCCGCAGAGACGCAAACCTGGCGCATATTTGGGCCAGGTTTGCGTCTCTGCGGACAGCCCGGTCACTTTGCGTCGCCCCGCTTGAGGTGGTGCATGACGCATTTTTGGTCACGGCGGACACAAACGGTCGCCCAGCATCCGTTTGCGTCGCGCCGCTGGAGATGCCCTCACCGACGGCAAGGGTATGTTCATTCATTTCAAGTGTATGTTTTCCAGGTCATTTCAAGGAGGGGAGAGGAGGCGTTGTGCATGCTCACTGACGGCAGGGGTCAAGGAAGAAGCAGAGGATGACGTCATGGGTGGAGGAAGAAGCAGGAGCTCTATGCCTCCATGTCCAGGTTCTCCATCCCTCCGTGTCCAGGGAAGCGCGGCTCCTCTTCCTCCTCGATGTGGCGGCTCCTCCTCCTCCTCGATGCGGCGGCTCCTCCTCCTCGATGAGGCGCGGGTCCTCCCGTAGGCTCCGCGGCCGGGTGCGTGTCCACGCCGAAGCGGGTTCTGCTGCTGGTGCTGGGGATGCGTGGAGCGTGGAGGCATGCGGCCGTCGCGAAGGAAGGTGGCGGTGGCAGCGCGCTCCATTGTCCTGGTGTAGGAAGGTTCGATTTGGCATACGGGTGAGGGGGTGGGATGATATAAGGGGTTCTAGTTCTATGGCGCACTAGGCACGGTGCGCCACTGAATGTCTTATTTCTGTGTAGCACCAGCACCAGTGCGCTACAGAATCTCTTATTTCTGTGGCGCACTGGTCCTGGTGCGCCATAGAAATAGCGAAACCAATTATTGGGGCTAGCAGGGTGTGGGCCCCACCGAATTTCTGTGGCGCATGTGCTCAACGTGCGCCATAAAAATAAACTATTTCTATAGCGCACCGTCTCTGGTGTGGCGCACGCAATGCCAGTGCACCACAGAATAGCATCCCATCTATAAGCCTTTTCCTACTAGTGGAAGGAACTTTCAGCTCGTCCCTTTCCCGCTTCCGCCCCACTTGCTACTCCCGATAACGCCGCTCCCACCCATCTCCAGCCACCGCAGCCCCTGCTTCTGGACTGACATGGACGCAATCAACCCCCGGACCAGCTCCACCGACCGCATCTGGATCCAGCGCCGCCGAGGCAGCCGCCATCGAAGGCGCCGTGGTCGCCACGCCTCCCGCTGCTGCTGCCAGAAAGCGGAAGCGGCCGTCGCGGAACAAGGTGTCGGCCGTGGCGTAGGCGCCGAAGAAGGCGGCTCCAAAGAAGGCTGCGAAGAAGCCATTCACTGCCAAGATGGCATCGCTGACTGCCTTGACGGCGGCGTTGGTAACTACAACGACCGAGCCGGTTGATGCGCGCAAGGTGGTCGGCGAAAGTCCCGCCTTTGATGACGCGCCGGAGTCGTATGTTGACATGCTCAACGATGCTACTGTGAACATCGACTCGCTGCCGCTTGCGGATTACGGTGACTACAACGATGGATTGGAGGAGGGGCTTGAGGGCATGGAGTTTCAGGAAGAAGAAGACACCGGAGGCGAGGGAGAATATGAATTGGAAGAGATCGATGAGGGGCGTTCGATGGGGCGATGGCCAAGGAGAAGGGGATAGCAACCCGGACCGGCAACTACACCGAATTCGAAGATGTGATCTTGATTCGTGCTTGGGAGGTGGTTTCGATGGATGCCATGACCGGCACCGAACAAACCGGCAAGAGGTATTAGCAACACATCGAGGATAAATTCTTCCAATTGATGTCGCCTCTCTCTACTACTCTGACCCTCTCCTACCGCTCTCTCCAAGGCCAATGGGATACCATCAAGTCGGCGTGCAGCCGGTGGTCCAGTTGCATTGAGGGCGTGAGAAACGCGCCACCGAGCGGCACCAACACCGGCGATTGGGAAGCTATTGCGCAACAAAGCTTTCGGGAAATGCCGGGTATGAAGCACGTACCGTTCATATTCGCTCATGCTATGCCCTTGTTGAGCATAATTCAAAATGGAAATTGAGGGAACAAGAGGCGCCACCGCCAAAGCACAAGCTTATCGAGTTGGACGACGCAGAGGAGGATGACGTGCTTGAGACCAAGAAGAACAAGAAGAGGCCGGATGGATGCAAGGCGACCGAGGACAAGATCAAGAGACAAGGAGAGGCCGCATCATTGTCTCTCAAGATCGATGTGATGGACAAATATAAAGAGGCGTTGGTGATGAAAACTTTGGCGGCGAAGGCCAAGGAAAAAGAGGCAAAGTGGACGACACTCCGGGAGGATGCAAAGCGCAAGGTCGACATTGAGGAGAAGAGAGCATGCCCCGAGGAGCACCGTGCCATGGCGGAGCTCATCGCGGCGGAGAATGCCACTGTGATGATGAACCCGGCCGCCATGGATGAGGATACCTTGAGTGGTGGAAGCTTACGAAGTCACAGATCTTGGCGCGGAGGATGAAAGTTGCACGCGCTGCCATGGCTGCCGCGATGACTGCCGGAGGTGAAGACGCTACGGCGAGCGGCGGCGGCCATGTCGATGCGACGGTGATGCGTGATCAGTTCCCTCTTTCATGATGTGACGTTCGATCTTCTTTTGGTATCGTGTTTCATGTATGATTGAGTACTTTGAACAATCTATTTTTCATGATTATGTTGCTGCATTTGAGAATTATCGAACGATTCTGATAAACCCTATGCTTGCGGTTTTTTGGTTGCGGGCCGAAAAACGGCCGCGAAGTCCAGACGCGCCAAACACGACACGCATAACAACATATTAGGACTGCGCAGCCTTTTTTTCACTTCCAACACGCGTTTGGGTGGCCTGGATACGCGGATTTTGGGTTCACGGTTTAGGGGATCTGCTAGAGATGCTCTAAGCAACTCATCCGTGGGATTTGAAAATCTTTTATTGTAGGATCGAGTTCAGGTCTCTCCAATCCAGCTATTTCCAAAATGCAGGCAAGCAACCAGATGATTTTGGTTAAATATCACAATTATCTACCGGCACACATGGTCACCCAGGCTTGCCCCTAATCCATGTGCTGCTGTTGGAAGCGGGTGCGGTAAAAATCAAGGACAATCACCACTGTCCCGAGCATCACAGACACCCAATTCCAATGTTTCATCAGAGCAACTGCCATTTCTTGCGTGGTTGATGCCGGTCTCAAAGAGTCCTCCGCTGTTATCACAGGATCTACAAACTCGCACTCAAACTGAAACACAGATCAAAACGAGAGAGAGGGACACAAGTAATTATGGCGTTGCGTATCAACTTGCAACTTTTCTGCTTTCTTCCTTTTATTCAGTTACAGGGTAAACGGCCACCAACGACGAACACCTCTGCACTGACGCACCTGCGCAACTGATGGCCACCATGGTTTTGCTTCTCCACCTCTGCCTCGTCGCGTTCTTTTGGGTGAGCGTCAACGGCGCCGGCGACCGGGGCGGCAGTGTAAGATTGCGCCCGGCGATGAGGGGACAGGACAAGTTGGCCGACGCGCGGACGTCCACCAGCGAGACTGTGTGGTCGCACGATGGGCTGTCGCCGTACCTGATCCGGGTCACCGCGTACTCCCCCGACGGAAGTAGTAGGAGCGCCGTGCCGCCGCGGCACTCCAGCCGCAGGGCGGGGTAGCCACAATGCGACGTGCTGGCGGCGCCCGCGTCGATCCAAAATGGATAGCGAATTTTGACCGAGTGGCCGCACCCGTACGTCGCGCAGGGCGCAGTGGCGCCGCTGCTGCTCGAGTTCGTCGCGGACACGATGCCGGCGAGGACGAGGCGGAGGCGGAGAACCAAAGACATGGTGGCCATCAGTTGCGCAGGTACTGTTCAGACTTCAGAGTACAGAGCTGTTGAGAGGAGTGAGTGCAGAGCTGTTCAACAGCAACAGGAGTGAGTTCAACAGCAAAAGGGCTGCCAGTCCCCGGTCGCTAACGGGCCTACTAAGTCCAACCAATGAGCGATGAACAAGAAGTTACGACGTATCTCTTCGTGCTCTGATCCACAGGATGGATGCGACGATGAGTTCAAAGCCTCCTCTGACCGCCGCCGTCACACCGTCGACAGGCCCACTACTCCAGTTCTCCATCGATCTCCTCAACACCGGCATCCCGACAACGGAGAGCGGCGATTTTAAAGGAGCCGGTAGGTGTAGGTGTCACATCTATCCTTCACTCTGTGCTTTGAGATTGGTGAGGCTTTTGACATTTGTCTAATATAAAACTAATAATTGAAACACAAGTGAAACTTTTTTGAAACTAAAATGATACATGGAAAAAATAGTGAAACAGTCTGACAAAAAGTGAAACTGATGACATCATTGCTGACGTCACTACGGTTTGTTTCACAAAAATATTAGTGTTTCAGTTATGTTTCAATTATGTTTCAAATTTGTTTCACAATTTTGTGCAAAAATTGATCAGCACATGGCTGACGTCATTACTAACGTCACTCCGATAGGTACCGACTACTGTAAAAACAAAGTTTCGCCCGACAACGCCCTCGCAGAGCCTCCTGTAGGAGAAGGGCATGGGGAAATCCGACTCCGTGAAGATGTACGAATGGCGCCGGCCGTCCTCGGCCTCCAACTCTCCAAGCATGGCACCAGCTGCGAAGGTATGCCTCGGAACGAACATTTGGTGTACAGCGTCAGGTTCGCGTTCCGATGGGTCAACATGCCCTTTCTCAGTATTTCTTCTAATATCTCACATCTCGCTTATACAAGATCAACACCAGACCTAACTAATCTGTCTATCCTTTCGATTGAAATCAAGGCCCAGCTGATTTGAGAACCTCAGTACCGTGTGCCCTTTATATGTCCCCAATAGCTAACAAAAGATAATTTAGCTAAACGACATTGGAATGGGTGTACAAAGTGTGTTTTCTGTGGGGAGCAGGAGACCATTCAACACCTTTTTATTGAATGCCCTTTAGCTAAACTCTTATGGCGTACTGTGAATTTTACTTATGCTCTTCCACCTCCCACCAATATTACTAATATGTTTGGTAACTGGTTGAATGGAGTTGATAGACAATCTAAGGCATTTATCCGGATTGGGGTTGCTGCTTTATGTTGGTCTATTTGGAGGAGCAGGAATGACATAATTTTTAATAAAAAACCTTCCTTTCATTTTTTGCAGGTTATTCATATGGTTTCCCATTGGGTCCAACTTTGGGCCCTACTCTCTCCGGGGGGCAGCGGGATGTCATGGCTTCTGGATGCACACGGCTCCTGATGGTCGCTCAGGATATCTTGTGCCAGGCTGGTTGGCGTCATACTAGAAGACTATGTTGATTTCTAGTCTTGCTATGTGTTTCTTTCGATGGTTGATTCCTGTATCAATCCTCGATGATGAGTGATTTGTAAACAATTATACTTTGAATACTTTTAACAAAAGGCCGTGTGCATCATCATGATGCAGAAGCCGGGGATGACCCCCATTTCGAAAAAAAATATGTCCCCAATAGCCCCCTGTTCACCCCAACGCTTGAATCTACTTGCAACGTTATGCTGATGTCACACGGGAGAAATGGCTATGGATGAGTAGGTTAGCCACTCGATCAACATGAAATTGATCACACGGTTGGCCTTTTTTGTTGAATGTAGATGGGCTACAGCCCAATAAGGCAGCCCATGTAGTCTCCAATTTCTGAAATCTCAAGACCTATCACGTTGGCAGCTTGGGACAGTCTTGGGGGACAAAGTTTAGTCTCACATTGCTAGTTGGGAGTGAGTTGGAGTGGTATATAAGGGCTGATGTTCTAGTCCTTCCAAGTGAGTGAGCATAGAAGGAGCCCTCGCGCACTCCTCCTTCTCCCCCCGCCCCGCCTCGCCTCGTCACGCAAGTCGCGTTTCGTGACTCGAGTTCGAGTTCGAGTTCGAGACACACTCAAGAAAAGCCTAAATTTTTGATTGGTGCACCAACTGAGTTGGGTACGTGTCGACCTGCATGTGCATGCTCGCCGCGTGTCCCTGGTTTCCTACGCGTGTCAACGCGGTCGACTCTCCTCCCAGGCTACACCAGGAGACGGATCAGATCTGGAGTCTCTAACGCTCAACGCCCAGAACTCTCCAGTTCGTCTCTCTCACGAAGTTCCTTTTGCTGCGCTACTCTCTAGTCTTCTCATCCCGGCGACTGCGTGCACAGCCGTCCGGGAGAGCAGGCCTCCGAAACCCCGTCCGTTGAGATCCTACACCGGGAGACGGGCGACAAGCTTTTTGGGGAGCGTCTCGGCGCGACAGCTCGTTGCTGTTCGTGATCTTCTTCGACTGTTCGACTGCTTCATCGACAGATCCGACTACACCATGGGCGACATCAACAATACCCATGGTGGTGGTAGTGCTGCTGCTGGTGCGACCTTCCCGGTCGCGATGTACGTGCTTTTCCTCTCCTACCTTGCACTGCTACTTGTTCCATGTTCAGATCTGATGCATGTGCTTAGTCTGATGTGTGTGGTTAAGTATGCTTGTGCATCTGTCATGTTGTTTTCGGTAATTAATCTCACACGAAAATTGCCTAATAATCCAACAATCCAAAAACCATATTTGCATAGGCAATTTTCACCGTCTGGTTTTGCTGCTGCGCTTAAACCGAGCCCGTTTACGGGTTCTCATTTCAAGAGATGACAGAATAAGACCCTCTTGTGGCTCACTTCTATGGGCGTGCACCGAGTTGCGGAAGGTATTCCCAGAGGTCCGCTTACTCCTGAAGAGGATAAAGCGTTCGGGGATGCCACCGTAATCTTTGTGGGTGCCGTCCTAAGTGTGCTTGGAGACAAGTTGGTTGATGCTTATCTACACATCCGAAATGGAAAGGAACTGTGGGATGCACTGGACGCTAAGTTTGGTGCTGCCGATGCCGGAGGTGAACTGTATGCTATGGAGCAATTCAATGACTACAGAATGGTTGAGAACCGATCTGTAGTAGAACAGGCTCATGAGATACAGATCATGACAAAGGAATTTGAGCTCCTCAAGTGTGTGCTACCGGACAAATTTGTCGCGGGATGCACTGTTGCTAAGCTTCCTCCTTCATGGAGGAACTTTGCCACTTCTCTGAAACATCAGAGACATGAGTTCTTTGTTGAGAATATCATGGGCTCTCTGGATGTTGAGGAGAGGGAGAGGGCCAAAGACAAACACACTGGAGGAACCGAGGGACGCTCTGCTGCCAATATGGTGCAGAAAAATGCCCACAAGTCCAAAGGAAAGAACAAGGGAGTCTCCCAGATTACCAACTTCAAGAAGAAGGGGAAAACGGAGAAGAAAGATCCTTGCTGGGTGTGTGGCGAGACGGGCCATTGGGCTAATCGCTGTCCACAACGCAAAGGAAAGAAAGGTCAGGCTGGACAGAACTCAAACTCTGTCAACATGGTCATTGGCAACACCGGTGAAGGAAATACAGGGTATGGTAATATATTACCTCATCGTTCTTTCGGTGTTTCAGCCTACGTAATGGTGGGTTGATACAGGTGCTAATGTTCATGTGTGTGCTGACATCTCCACGTTTACCTCTTATCAGGCCCGAGGTTCCTCAGTAATGATGGGGAATGGGTTACATGCTACTGTTCATGGTGTTGGCACGGTAGATCTGAAGTTTACTTCGGGAAAGATCGTGCAATTGAAGAATGTGCTGCATGTCCCTTCTATCAAGAAGAATCTCCTTAGTGGCTCCCGTCCTATGAAAGATGGGTTTAAGTTGGCGTTTCAGTCCAATAAAGTTGTACTGTATAAGTACGAAACTTTTGTTGGAAAGGGCTATGAATGTGAGGGAATGTTTCGCTTCTCTCTAGAAGACTTCTGTGATAATGTTGTGAACAATGTAAGCACTAGTGTTAATGAAACTACTGTTTGGCATTCATGACTTTGTCATGTTAATTTCTTTTGTATGTCGCGGCTTGCTGATATGAGTTTAATTCCGAAATTGACCTTTGTCAAAGGCTCTAAGTGCCATGCTAGTGTGCAAGCAAAACAGCCACGCAAGCCTCACAAGCCTGCGAAGGAAAGAAACTTGGCACCACTAGAGCTCATACATTAAGATCTATGTGAGATGAATGGTGAGTTGACAAGAGGTGGAAAGAAATATTTCATGACTTTGATTGATGATTCCACTAGATACTGTTATGTGTATCTCCTGAAAACTAAAGATGAGGCTCTTGATTTCTTTAAAATCTATAAGGCTGAAGTTGAGAACCAACTTGAAAGAAAGATAAAAAGGATTCGGTCCGATCGTGCTGGAGAGTGCTTTTCTAATGTGTTCAATTTATTCTGTGCGGAACATGGTATAATCCATGAGAGGACGCCTCCCAATTCCCCACAATCCAATGGGATTGCGGAAAGGAAAAAACCGTACTCTAACAGATTTGGTTAACGCCATGTTAGATGTTTCGAGTTTATCCAAGGAATGGTGGGGGGAGGCTATATTGACCTCGTGTCATGTCCTAAACCGTGTTCCAACCAAGAATAAAGAGATTACCCCTTATGAGGAATGGGAAAAGAAAAGGCCGTCACTCTCCTACCTACGAACTTGGGGCTGTTTGGCTAAAGTGAATTTGTCAATCACCAAAAAGCGAAAGCTTGGACCAAAAACCGTGGACTGTGTCTTTCTTGGCTATGCTGCCCATAGCATTGCTTAGAGATTTCTTGTGGTGAAATCTGGAGTGGACGACATGAATGTTGGCACCATCTTTGATTCAAGAGATGCTACATTCTTTGAGGATATATTTCCTATGAGAGATATGCATGGCATGTCTAGTTGGGAATCTGATCCAATACATGAAACTCCTATGGAGTCTGATGAGGAATATGATGATGAGAGTTCAGATTCTGATGAAGATGACAATGAAGCTCCAACGAGGAGCAAGAGACAAAGGATTGCAAAATCTTTTGGTAATGATTTCATTGTGTATCTTGTGGATGATACTCCCACTACCATTTCAGAAGCTCTTGCATCTCCTGATGCGTACTACTGGAAGGAAGCGGTTCAAAGCGAGATGGAATCCATCTTGGCTAATGGAACGTAGGAGTTAACTGAGCGTCTTTATGGGTGCAAACCTGTAGGATGTAAATGGGTATTTAAGAAGAAGCTTCGAGCTGATGGTACTATTGAGAAGTACAAAGCTCGGATTGTAGCCAAAGGCTATACACAAAAGGAAGGCGAAGATTTCTTCGATACATACTCACCTGTGGCGAGATTGACTACAATTCGAGTACTACTTTCATTGGCTGCCTCACACGGTCTTCTCGTTCATCAAATGGACGTTAAGACGGCTTTCCTAAATGGAGAGTTGGACGAGGAAATTTACATGGAACAACCTGATGATTTTGTACTAGAAGGTCAAGAAAGAAAGGTGTGTAAATTAAAGAAATCTTTGTATGGTCTCAAACAAGCACCCAAACAATGGCATGAGAGGTTCGAAAGAACTTTAACATATGTGGGCTTTGTTGTTAATGAAGCCAATAAATGTGTGTACTACCGCCATGGTGGGGGTGAGGGAGTTGTCCTATGCTTGTATGTGGATGACATACTAATTCTTGGGACAAGTCTCAAAGTGATTGAGGAGGTCAAAATCTTCTTATCTCAGTGTTTCTAGATGAAAGATCTTGGAGAAGCTGATGTTATATTAAACATCTAGTTACTAAGAGATGAGAATAATGGGATTACACTTGTGCAATCTCATTATGTTGAGAAGGTGTTGAGCAGATTTGGCTATGCTGATTGCAAATCTTCTCTCACACCTTATGATCCTAGTGTCTTGCTTCGAAAGAATGAAAAGGCAACTAGAGATCAGTTGAGATATTCTCAAATCATTGGTTCACTCATGTATTTAGCTTGCGCTACAAGGACTGATATCTCGTTTGTTGTATGCAAACTTAGCCGGTTTGTGGCCAACTCGGGAGATGATCATTGGCATGCTCTTGAGAGAGTGATGCGCTATCTAAAGGGAACCATGAGTTATGGAATTCATTATACCGGGTATCCAAGAGGACTTGAAGGGTATAGTGATTCCAATTGGATTTCAGATGCTAAAATGAAGGGCACAAGTGGATATGTTTTCAATCTTGGTGGTGGCGCTGTTTCCTGAAAGTCTTGCAAGCAGACCATCTTAACGAGGTCAACTATGGAAGCAGAACTCACAGCATTAGATACAGCTACTGTCGAAGCGGAATGGCTTCGTGAGCTCTTGATGGACTTGCCTATGGTTGAAAAACCAATACCGGCCATCCTCATGAACTGTGATAATCAAACTGTGATTATCAAAGTGAAAAGTTCTAAGGATAATACGAAAAGCTCCAAACATATCAAGAGGAGATTGAAGTCTGTCAGAAAACTGAAAAACTCCGGAGTGATAGCATTGGATTATGTCCAAAGTGCTAAGAATCTGACAGATCCTTTCACAAAAGGACTATCAAGAAATATGATAGACCTTGCATCAAGGGAGATGGGTTTGAGACCCACTTGAGTTGCCGAGCGGGTAACCCAACCTATGTAATCGGAAATTCCATGAAGTAGGACCTGGGAAAACAAACCAGAGTAACTGAGTTGAGAGAAAATTTAATACTCCCACTCCGCTGCAGATGCAATTCTCTCATAGTTACTGTAAGGCAGGTTGACAATGTCTTAATGTGTTCTGAGCGGCTCTTGATGAGCGAAGACGCTGTCCTACATGGGTGATCTTTGAAGAACACACCTATACGAGTGACACTACTGGTCATAGTGTGGGAGATTTGGGTGAATCTCTAGTAAGCTCATGAAGGGCCGAGGAGTATGATTTATAAGCTCCACCCGAGGGGAAGGCTATGGTAGCCTAGTACCGTGCCGACATTGAGTGAAACTTGCTGCACAAAGACTGACAATTCAAGGCATAGTCCATTGTTCAGTTGTAGTCAAGCGTAGCTCCTTGCCTAAGTGGAAGTTCAACTTAACGATCTCCACCGAAGTGCGGGTATATTAAACAGATGAATGGAACTAATGTGTCATCTGATGTGCATATGAGATCTGGTGGGGTATTGTTGAATGTAGATGGGCTGCAGCCCAATAAGGCAGCCCATGTAGTCTACAATTCCTGAAATCTCAACGCCCATCACGTTGGCAGCTTGGGACAGCCTTGGGGGACAAATTTTAGTCCCACATTGCTAGTTGGGAGTGAGTTGGAGTGGTATATAAGGGCTACTGTTCTAGTCCTTTCAAGTGAGCGAGCATAGAAGGAGCCCTCGCACACTCCTCCTTCTCCGCCCGCCCAGCCTCGCCTCCATCGTCACGCACGCACGCGTTTCGTGACTCGAGTTCGAGTTCGAGACACACTCAAGGAAGCCTAAAATTTTTGCTTGGTGCACCAACTGAGTTGGGTACGTGTCGACCTACATGTGCATGCTGGCCGCGTGTCCCTGGTTTCCTACGCGTGTCAACGCGGTCGGCTCTCTTCCGAGGCTATACCAAGAGACGGATAAGATCTGGAGTCTCTAACGCTCAACGCCCAAAACTCTCTAGTTCGTCTCTCTCACGAAGTTCCTTTTGTTGCGCTACTCTCTAGTCTTCTCCATCCCGGCGACTGCGTGCACAGCCGTCCGGGAGAGCAGGCCTCCGAAACCCCGTCCGTTGAGATCCTGCACCGGGAGACGGGCGATAAGGTTTTTGGGAAGCGTCTCGACCCGACTGCTCGCTGGTGTTCGTGATCTTCTTCGACGGTTCGACTGCTTCATCGACAGATCCGACTACACCATGGGCGACATCAACAATACCCATGGTGGTGGTGCTGGTGCTGCTGGTGCGACCTTATAGGTCGCGATGTACGTGCTTTTCCTCTCCTACCTTGCACTGCTAGTTGTTTCATGTTCAGATCTGATGCATGTGCTTAGTCTGATGTGTGTGGTTAAGTATGCTTGTGCATCTGTCATGTTGTTTTCGGTAATTAATCTCACACGAAAATTGCCTAATAATCCAACACTTTTTTCTGCTCTCGAAATGCGTGTATGGTAATCATCAATCTAGCATGGGACCCCTAAGGCTAGCTATAGTGCTAGTATCATAGCTAGTATCATGCATTCTAGCCCCACCAAAAATGCTAATGTGGCAGGTAATTATGGATAAAAGAGGAGATTAGAGTATCATAGGTAGATACTGTATCATAGCGCACATCACGAGAAAAGTTAGTATCAAATAAATCTTGTACACAAATTTGTATTGAGATTGTACAAATCAATTAATATAGCCAAACTATGATACTAGTCTATGATACTATGCATTATGGATCTAGTATCATACAAAAGTATCATATACATGATACTACTATATTATACTACCCACTATGGCCAGCCTAACTTAAGCTGTTACAGCAAGTAGTATATTATATAATAGGATGACGCATATGAGTTAGTGTGCGATACTATTTCTATAATGTTTGATATCATACACTTCCTTCGCTTTTATTTACCGTGCGATTTTGGCTTTGATCAAAATCAATTTTTGTGAACTTTCACCATTTCCATTTGAGAAAATGTCAAGATTTATAAAATAAAATAGATATGATATTAAAGTATACTAAACCCAAACCATAGGATAATTGTGAACGAAGGAGGAGTAGTATCATAGACTAACTATATTTATTTATTTGTATATTCTCAATACAAAATTATTTACAAGATCTATTTAGCACTATTTTTCATGCTACGATATGCACTAGTAGGAAAAGGCTCATCAATGGCGCACCAAAAAGCTATTCTGTGGCGCATGGGCGGTGCGCCACAGAATTCTCGCCACAAAAATAAGAATTCTGTGGCGCACCTGCCCATGCGCCACAGAAAGTCTTATTTCCGTGGCGCACCAGGCGGTGGTGCGTCACAGAAACCGAAAGTCTTATTTCTGTGGCGCACCCGGCGTTGGTGTGCCACATAAATTTTTTTGAAATTCAAAAAAATGGTGGCCAGATCTAGAGGCCGCCAAATTTTTTTAAATTTTTTTGTTTGAAATTTCACTAGGAAGGTCGCTGGAGGTGGGTGGATGGGTTGGGTGGGTGGGTGGTTGGGGTGGGTGGAGGAGGAGGAGGCCGGCCGGAGGAGGTGGTGGTGGAGTAGGAGGTGGAGGTGGAGGTGGTGGTGGAGGAGGAGGAGAAGGTGGTGGTCGCCGGAGGAGGTCGGAGGAGGTGGTCGCCGGAGTAGGAGGAGGAGGAGGTCGGCCGGAGTAGGAGGAGGAGGCCGGCCGGTCGGAGGAGGTGGTCGCCGAAGTAGGAGGAGAAGGAGGTCGGCCGGAGGAGGTGGTGGTGGTGGAGGAGAGGAGGAGGAAAAGTGGAGGAGGAGAAGTTTGCATCCAAGAAATAGTGGAGGAGAAGTGCGGAGCATTGAGGAGAAGTGGAGGAGAAGTGAGGAGAACTGAGGAGAAGTGAGGAGAACTGAGGAGAAGTGGAGGAGGGCGGCAGAAATTTCAAATTTCGGAGCTTAATTCTGTGGCGCATGGGCACGGACCGAGGTCAGGTGACATGCCTTAGGCATGTCACGCATGAACAGTGCGGTGACATGCACCGTAGGCCGTAGGATTGAAAATGAATACACACGATCAAACACTGTAGCGCGCGACTGTAGATGGTCATGTAGCGCACAAACTGTAGCAATGTCCTATGCCAATATCCTGTAGCAAATGCACTGTAGATGGTTCCTGTAGCAGTGATATCCTACCATCTAATCTAGATCCGACGGTGAGAAAAGGGGTGCATGTCACCGCACTGTTCACACGTGACATGCCTAAGGCATGTCACCTGATCTCGGTCCCATGGGCACTTGGTGCGCCACAAATTTTTTTTTTCGAATTTTCTATTTTACAGCAAAAAATCTTTATTTTGTCGTAACTTTTTACTCTTTTCGAATTTGGGAATTCTAAAAATTGTCCAACCGGGCAAGCCCGGGTGAATTCGGATGTAGAATTTTCGTGGAAACATTTTGATATATTGTGCGTTTTTTCGAATTCGTATGCAACCAGGAATCCATTTTGATGATTTTCCTACACAATTTTGCAAAAAAAGTCGAAATTCATGTTTGTTAATTTTCAGTGGTAAAAGATGACATAATACATGAGCATCTCGAAGGAATTCATGTTTGTGAATTAAGGCATTTTGTGGCGGACGTGGTCATGTGCGCCACAGAAATAGTGAAACCAATTATTAGGGCTGACCGAGTGTGGGTTCCACCTTATTTCTGTGGCGCATAGGCTTGTGGTGCACCACAAAAATAAGCTATTTTTGTGGCGCACCATGTTCCGTGCGCCACAGAAATTGTTTCTGTGGCGCATATGTAGCTGGTGTGCCACAGAAATAAGGTTTCACCTACAAGGTTTTTCCTACTAGTGATGGTATCTATTAATGATAACACTATGATCTTTCTGATCACCATTAAATACAGTAACACATCAGCTATTTGAAACCTTCAAATACATGATACTAGCTATGATACCTTAGTATGGATAGTCTTAACCCGATTTATCTATGATCATGAAGAGGTCTTATACACACGAACATAGCGGGGCTCTATGAGAGCACTGACTACTTGGCAAGGCCCATTTATTTTACTAGGATAGCGCGTTTAACATGTTTGTTGGTTTTCTGCCTGTTTTTTTTTTTCTATTTGTATTTTGGTTTTGGAATATTTTTCTAAATTGAAGCAATTTAAAAATCTGATCATTTTCCAATTTGGAATTGTAAAAAGTTAAACTATTTTCAAATATGGCGTTTATTTTAAATCTAAACAGTCTGAAAATTTTGACAACTTTCAAATGTTTTTAAATTTGAAATTTTAGAATTCTGAACAGAAAAATTGAAAATCGTCAGAAACTCCTTTGACCTATCTTTTTTTCGAAATGGGGTGAATCCCGGCCTCTGCATCGGTTGATGCACACAGCTTTTTATTGATAAAATAAATATTCAAACGTTTATAATTCAAGGATCAACGCGGGTCTATACAAAAATCAACCACCGAAAAAAGAGTAAAATATAGAGCAAACTAGGCATCAAGTAATCTCTTAATAGGCCGCCAAGTAGCCTGGTAAAAAATACTTTTTTAACCTATCTAAAGTCTCATGCGTGCTATGTGATGGTGCCGCCGCGTAACTGGAAGTGTGTCAGGCGGTTCCGTTCCAACGCAGTTGGTCAGATTGCTCTCCGCGAGAAACAGCAAGCAGTTGGGAAGGCTCGGCTGCTTGACTGGGGTTGGGTTGTTGCCATGTACAACCTACTTTCTGTTTTTTTTTTTTTTTTTTTTTTTGCGGAGGAAAAGGAAATGACATTAAAGTTTCGTTCTTACAGAAAGACCCAGAAACAAAGAAAAATTACAACGACGTCCTCTGGATCCCGATATCGATAGCGAGCTTGATGCCGCCGGTGGCGCGCCACCGCCGCCGTACCTCTTGATGACTTGGATCAGGTACAGGCCCTCCGCGGACGGGAAGTCGTGGGTCGCCAGCTCCTGGGAGCTTACACCACGGCCCTGCATCTTCAACGCGAAACTCCAAATTATGGCCTTCTCCTTATTCAACAAGTTCGGGCCCAGCCGCCACGTCGTCGCTTCTGTTCGTGGCACGTGTGAGCTGATCTGTTCTGAAGCGTCTGCTAGCTTGGTCTGTGAGGGCGGCAGCGCTGATCTTTGCCCCAATGGTGGACAACGTACAGGCTCGATCTGTGCGTGTGCTGGACAGGGTCGACGCGCCGACTGTCGGGACCCCGGGATCTTGTCGCCATGGCGTTCGTCTCACCGCCGTCCGGGTGTCGGATTAGCGCATGCGTTGTTGTTTCTGCTTGTACACCTCGGGTGCGTTTGTTTACCTGGGCCGGCCCGTTTACTACAATTAAGCCAGCGATGGAGGCTTTCTCCTTTGGTTTTGTTTCCTGTTTCCTTTTTTTGTTCGATTTTATTGTTTCCTATTTATTTATTTATTTCTCTTTTCATTTTCGTTTTATTATATTTTCGACTTTAAACTATTTCAAAATCTGAACAAATATTAAATTTGAACATTTCCAAAAATTGAACTTTTTTTGGATCTGAACAATTTTCGAATTGAATAATTTCCAAAATCTGAACATTTTTCAAATGTGAACAATTTTCTAGTTTGAACATTTTTCGAGTTTGAACATTTTTAAAATCTGGATATTTTTAAAAAATTAAAACAATATCTAAATTTGAACAATTTTCTATTTTGAACATTTTTCGAGTTTGAACCTTTTCGAAGTCTGACTGTTTTAAAATTTGAACAGTTTCAAATTTAAACATTTTTTAAACCTGAACTTTTTCGAAATAAAAAATTTGTTAATAAGGTTGCTTGGAGCGAACAACTTATTCCATCCAGGATTCCAGGATCGCAAGGCGTGCGAGGGCGAGCGAAGGCAGCGCGCGGAGCTAAATGGGCCCCGGCCCAGGCTACGCTCCCTTCAGCGATTTGGTCGCCAGGCATCGCTTAAAGCGATAGATAGGACCACCCCAAAAGACGTTGTTGTCACTTCGTTTGGTTGCCTGGGCTGTAATTTCTGGGCTCTGAAAAGATTTTGAGCTGGTTGTTTGGTTGTGGCTGTGTCCTGCCATGTGAGGGTCAATCGGATCCAAAACCCTTACACATGAAAACTAAACGGTGAACCACACCCGAAACACGACAAGCGCACACACCTAGCCCAACCACCAACCAAAGAGGCGCCATGGTTGGGACACAGAGCTCCGAGACCGCGTCACAACTGAAGCAAACCACCTCCAATCAGACCCTAGCTCCAGGAAGGCACCCGTCGTCCGCCGACGTACAGCCCACCCAAAGCGCCGAGAAGTAGCAAGTGGACGGCAGGACATGGCCGGAACTGAGAACAGCGACGCCAAAAGGGGATGTCGGCGCCAGTGTACATAGCGCCCTAGACGCCCACGCTCCGAGTGGCGACCAGCCGTGACCCCGATTATCAACTTGGACTCCACGAGCAAACCGGATAGCGCCTCCAACGAGGGAAAGACGTCGTAGCGCCGCCAATATCTGAACCAATAAGATGGATCTAGGGTTTCCCCCGTTGATCGGGAGGGGCCATGATGGAAAGGCCTAGACGACGCCTTCAAGAAGGCGACGATGCGAAAGCACGGAATTTCTCCCGGCCATTCCATCAACCCCAAATTCCACCCAAGTAATCGGACACCAACAGCTGGAGATGCCACCCATAGAGGCTAGCACTTGACACTAGGGAGATGACCGCCGCCAGCTTCACCTCGGCAGCCCAGAACGTTGCCAGCCATACCTTCCACAACCCCTTACTAGCAGGCAGGCAGCGAAGGCACTGGGCGACCTCCGGCCACGGCAACAAGAAGACCGGCGAGAGAGAAGTCGCGCCTTGCCCTGCCGTCCCGCGGGCAAGCCGAGCAGCACAAGCGGTTGAAGCCGCGACCGCGGCCCAAAGCCCAGGCAGGCCCAGATCGGGCCCACGAGGGCCCTTCCTGGTCGGAACCCGTGAGGGCGCCACCGCCCTGCCACGTCGTCGGCAGGTCGCCCCAGCCACCTCGCCGCAGCACGATCCTGCTAGCTCCGCCGCACCGAACCGCCGCGGCCGCCGCCGCAAACCTCGCGACCTCCAGCGTCACCTACTCCCCGCGCGGAAAGGAGACGAGAGGAGCCCGCTATCCCTGCCCTCCGCCTTTGGCGGCCGGGCGCCGCCACCACCGCCGGCGCCGGCAGCGGCCGGGAGGGGGGCTCGGGATCTAGGGCTTTTGTTTAAGGTTGGGGGAGCCCTCCGGAGCCGCCCGCGCAAGCGACCTGGGAGGGAGGCTCGTTAGGGTTGACAGGAGTGAAGGAAACTTGAGCTGGCCCACTTCCCGCTGGACACACGCTGACACATGAGACCACACTGGGGACCTTCTGCCTTACATCACCTCGTCATAAAGGCACTTTTTAAAGCGAAGGGAGCCGAACACCTCGGCAACTAGGCGGCCCTGCGCGGCTGCATCCCATCATTCTTTCATGTTTACTTTGCTACCCACCAGAGCCGGTGTGACCACCAACAGGGGCGGCGGCGCCTCACCCTCACGTACCACATAAACGTACCTGAGTGCGAGTGATGGTCACGGTCAGTCATACTCGAGCTATATGCATGGGACATACACGAACTTGTCCTCGACGTGCAAACACACCCAAATACTTGCAAAATGGGGGCAGGTGGTACACGAACTTGTAAGTCGGGTTCAAAAACACCCAGAACCAATCAGAACTTGCCATTTGGCTTGACACGCTGGCGAATGGACAGTGGCGTGAGTTAGGCTTTTTTGTGAATCGCCCCCTGGATTTTCTTGATTTAATAAAACTGCCCCTATTTTTCACGGCCGGGCGGGAAGGGAATATACGAAGAATATTCCTGCCGAACCCTATTTCCCAAATCGTTTTCTTCCTCGACTGCGGCACGGCGGACCGGTGACACGGCGACGGCGGCACGGCGGACCGGTGACGGCGCGGGCGAGGCAGTTCCAGCAGCGGCGAGGGCGAATGGAGGAAGAAGCTGGGGCAGGCCCCTGGCGTGGCGGAGCAAGCTCGAGCAATGGCGCGGGCGAAGAGTGGCGAGCAACCGTAGAGGTGCTCTGGGATGGCAAGGTATGCTGCAGCAAGGTTTTTGAATGAATTTCCTCTGAATTTTTTGCAAATTAGAGGCAACAAACACTGAAATTGTTGTGTTTGTACTGCATTTCAGGTAGCTGTTGAGAAATCGAAGGATGCTGGCCATATTGATGGGCACAAGCAGAGCTTTTGCTTATGCAGTTCTTCTTGTGTGATGAGGAAAGTTGCAGCAGAAAATATGAGGCTGGAGAATGTTGTTGCTGAACTGGAATGTGAGATGCAGAGGATGAAGTTGGAGAAGAAGAAGCTGTTGAGGGATCACAAAGCAGATATGAAGTGGAGGGAGAAGAAGGAAGCTAGCATTCTTGTGTTAGGTGTTGTGTGTGTGATGGTGTATGTGGTTGTTGCCCTGATGACAAGAGGATTTGTTTGACAATCATGTACTCAATGTAGCTATGTAATCCATGTTGTTCTATGGAATTTGAATAAATAAATTCAAGAGCACTTTTGATCATTTTATTGCAATGCCAAATTGTTCAGATAGTAATTTGCAGCACAATACAATTTTGTGTTCACAAAATTATGACAAAAAATAGCAGAATTCCTGGCAACATTGTCTCACAAGAATTGTCAGGATTACATGCATTTTGACAAGGAAAACATGTTGGAGCTCCTCTAGACATTCCCATCTGGTGCATTTTGTGAAATGGGTATTTCTTCCTCCTCTGGCACTGCATTCAAATCTGGCACAACATTTCTTCCTTGCTGTTCATCACCAACCAGCAACCAGTAAGCACTTCCTGGCCCTGTTCTGTAGTTCCTTCTTCTTGATCTTCCTCTAGGTGCTGCAGCTGCTGTACCAGATGTTGTAGCAACATCTGCTGCCACTCTTTTCCTTGAAGTGCTCCTAGATGTGCTCCTTCCTCTGCCCCCTCTTCTGGATGCTGCAACATTTGCTCTTCCTCTTATGCTGGAAGTTGTAAGTCTTGCTCTTGCTTGTGGAATTTCTTCTCTTGCAGCAGCAACAAATGCACTTTCAGGTAAAGGCTGAGCTGTTCTTGGTGGATCGGTGGCGGCGCGGCCGTCACCCCGTGATCGTGCCGAGAAAGACGCCGCTAATGGACGCAGTGGCGACGTCGCGCGATTAAAACAAATAGGCCGTGGGCTTATGTTAATTCAGATGAATCCGGGGAGGTTTTTGCAAATACATCCACTGCCAGCGTGTCCCTCCAAACAGTGCAATTCGGATTGTTTGGGGCTGTTTGCACCCGACTAACAAGTTCATGTACCACCTGCTCCCATTTTGCAAGTATTTGGATGAGTTTGCACGTCGAGGACAAGTTTGTGTATGTCCCATGCATATAGCTCGTCATACTCATACAGTCATACTCACTGCTCACCCGTATACATTGCACAGGATCAGTCAACCTGGGACTTGTCATCCTTTTTGTGGGTGTATTGCTGCTCCAACCTAATGGCTTTGTAGACTTGGGTACAATCGAACCTGTTTTTAAATTTAGCGAAAACTGTATTTGTTTAAAATACTCTCTCCATGCATCAATATAAAATGTTTTAGATATTTTTAAGTAGATTAGATAAAAACCAAAGTAAGTGTACCTACACACAAAATAGACTAGATACAAACTAAAGTGGGTGAACCAAACAAAATGTTGCAATGTCTTACATATCTAACCAAAGGGAGTATATACGGAGTAGAGACTTGTCCATGCAAAAAAAAAAAAAACTTCTAACCATTTGCAATGTGTACGAAAATGAGATAGATACAAATCCAAGTTGTATAACAATGTATCTAGACAATACTTATAGTGTAAGTACATCGAAACTTAGACAAACATGCGGCATCTTTTTGGGAACAGAGGGGTACCGAAAGATAAATTTTTTTTATTTCCATAGGTTGACTAATACATATGTGAATAACTTTTCAGAATTCATTAACATGCTTTTTTTTAGTTTACCAAAAGCGAGATCCCAATATACATATGTCAAGATCATGATTTTTTGTTTGTTTGTGTAGACCATTGTTATGTTGCTCTCGACTATGTGCTAGGGTTGATTCTAACGACATCCACATCACCTCGGGACGGCTGGTCTGGATGTAATGTTTACCCTCCGGCGATATTGGATTAACTCAACCGCACCTAGAACCGCTAATGAGGGACTTATTGACCGGAATTGCATTGTCTAGCGGTTTTACCATTGGTGTCCTTACTATCCTACTAATAAGCCCAAGGCCACCATATATTCTCATGCTTCAACTAGGGTCGCCAACCATAACATGGAGCTGAGGGGGGCAGTGGCTTTTTTAGTGTGTGTCGTCTCTTCAACACCACTGAGCATCACATGTATCTTAGTCGCGCTCGTGTGACTGATCACTCGATCGTTGCTAGCTCTAGTTTGATGGGCGATTCACTCTCTTGTCTTTGGGTCGATCTCCATCTCTCTCCTATGTAGGCGCGGATGCGCAACAATGAGGGGAAAAGAGGAGAGGGTGCAAAGAGGCAAAATAATTGAACATACAAGAGATGCGATGAGAGAAAGAGGGGCCCACATTGGTTTCCACCGCGATTCTTCAACCAAGCTAGACCGTACCCCTCTGTCTCCTCCCCAGTGATTTTCCGTTCGATATAGATCCTACATAATTGATTGCCACTCATTTCCTAAACCGTTTTCTCTCGAAACAAGAAAGCGCAAGTTGCTCATGAGGGAGTAATGACCAAAGATATCAAAATTGGAGTGGAATATACGAAGACGCGGATATATTTCTGAAAACTTGAAAAACGGATTATACTACTATATTTTCTCAAATAAAACCAGTACATTGGCAATATAGGTCCAGTACTGAAATCATGTCACTCAGGCCCTAGTAACAAGCATTAAACATAGCAAATATGTATCAACACTTATACTTGAATATCCTCAAGATAGACACCTCAAATCTCGATACGTATGTATGATTACATGATCAATCTCATCCAAAACCCATCTACCTCTTATACCTACAGGGGACTACTTACTCATGGTGAAGGAGAGTGAGCCCATGGGTGTTGGCGATGATGTTGGCGGCGGTGATGATGAAGAAGCCCTCGAAATCCCTCTCTCCGGGGTGAAGAGCAGACCCCTGAAACGAAGATTCCGGTCCTGGCGGCGCTCTGTTTCACGAAACGTCCCCTTCCCCTGGGGGCGTAGGTCTTCGGGGTATATAAGGAGGTGTGCGAAAGGGGGAGGCCAGATGATGCACGAGGGCCAAACGGGCCTATGTGGCGCACCCTATGTTGGGGGCGTGCCACTGGCTCCGTTTTAGCCTCATGGCCCCACTTTCGTCATCCAAAACTCCAGGCCTCCAATTTTGGTGAAAAACTTCCGTGGTATTTTTCCTAAAATTTAATTCCTGTGAAAAAAGACAGAGAAAATACTTTTGCTAAAAACAACGTCAGATTCAGCAGTTTTTATCCAAATATGGTGAGATTTCAGAGCAAATCAAAGAGCAAAGTGCTTGGAAAAGTAGATACATTTGAGATGTATCAGCAGGCAGCCGGCCTCGAGGTTATGGGCGCGGGCGAACTTCTCCCACCCGGTGTGCAGGTACATCTTGCCATTCCCGTTGAATAAGACCTCGATAGGTCACCGGCAAAAGCCGCAACTAGCCTCCCGCAGCTGCAACTCGGCTGGCTCGACTATGTCGACAAACTCGGTGAACTTGCCCGAGATCCTCTTGATGAAGAGGGGGCCTCGTCGATGCGGAAGAGGAACTCGAAGCACCTCGCCTCCTGCAAAGACAATGACGGTACAGCCGACGGCGAGCGTGGGAGTGTTGCTTCTCCAACATGGCGGTGGCAGCCGCGCCCTAGCCTCGACCGCCTTGCCGGCCACCTGGACGCGCCATGGATTCCCTCTCGGGGGTTGTGAGAGAGGAGGTGGGGGCGGCGCTATGGTGGAGGTTGGATGGAGGCTATGGTTGTGAGGAGGGGATGAGGCAGCCCAGCGCGCGCCCTTGTTTATACGTCGGAGGCAGCCGAAGGGGGCGGCACGCTTTGCAATGGTTTTAATTTCATTGGCAGAGGTAGGCAACGGCCGCTCAGCGAGGCATCTCCATTAGCGTGGCGTAGACTACTGAAACGATGCCGTCTCGCTAGTACTAGAGCGCCGTTGAGAAAACGCATCGAGTACAGACGCATATTTCGACCATCAGATCGCAAATAGTCGCAGCGCGTCCATTTACATCGGGCCGTTGGAGACGCGCTAAGTCCATCATGAGCGACACAATATATACCACCTACTTAGTGGTAGTTGGGAGCAGCGTGCATGTGCATGGTCGACCTGCCCTACACCAAGACCTTTCAGAAGGCTGATTCCATTCAAACCTTGGCTTGAGGCGCAACTAAAAAAGTCTTTCAAATTTGAGAATTGGTGGCTTAAAGAAAATGATTTCAATACCTATGCTAGAAATGCTTGGAATAGCTCCAAAAACAAATCCTTTTCAAATAGAACTAACCATCTGATACGTCTCCAACGTATCTATAATTTCTTATGTTCCATGCTAGTTTTATGACAATACCAACATGTTTTAGTCATACTTTATAATGTTTTTATGCATTTTCCGGGACTAACCTATTAACAAGATGCCGCAGTGTCGGTTCTCGTTTTCTGCTGTTTTTTATTTCAGAAAAGTTAGTTTACAAATATTCTCGGAATTGGACGAAACAAAAGCCCACGGTCTTATTTTCCACGGAGCCTTCCAGAACACCGAAGAGGAGACGGAGAGGGGCCACGAGGCGGCCACCCCATAGGGCGGCGCGGCCCCACCTCTAGCCGCGCCGGCCTATGGGTGGGCCCCTCGGGCGCCCCCCGACGCTGCCCCTTCGCCTATTTATTCCTTCCGTCGCGAAAACCCTAGTACCGAGAGCCACGATACGAGAAAAGTTCCAGAGACGCCGCCGCCGTCAACCCCATCTCGGGGGTTCGGAAGATCGCCTCCGGCACCCTGCCGGAGAGGGGAATCATCACCGGAGGGCTCTACATCACCATGCCCGCCTCCGGACTGATGCGTGAGTAGTTCATCCTTGGACTACGGGTCCATAGCAGTAGCTATATGGTTTTCTTGTCCTCTTGTGCTATCATGTTTAGATCTTGTGAGCTGCCTATCATGGTCAGGATCATTGATGACCCACAAATATAGGGGATCGCAACAGTCTTCGAGGGAAGTATTACCCAATTTATTGATTCAACACAAGGGGAGACAAAGAATACTTGTAAGCCTTAACAACGGAGTTGTCAATTCAGCTGCACCTGGAAACAGACTTGCTCGCAAGAGTTTATCAGTAGTAACAGTTTTATAGCATTAGGAATAGTAAAATAACAGCAGCGGTGAAATAAAGATAGCAGTAGTGATTATAGTAAACAGCAGGATTAAAATACTGTAGGCACAAGGACGGATGAACGGGCGTTGCATGGATGAGAGAAACTCATATAACAATCAAAGCAGGGCATTTGCAGATAATAATAAAACGGTATCCAAGTACTAATCAATCAATAGGCATGTGTTCCATATTTAGTCGTACGTGCTCGCAATGAGAAACTTGCACAACATCTTTTGTCCTACCAGCCGGTGGCAGCCGGGCCTCTAGGGAAACTATCGGAAATTAAGGTACTCCTTTTAATAGAGTACCGGAGCAAAGCATTAACACTCCGTGAACACATGTGATCCTCACATCACTACCATTCCCTCCGGTTGTCCCGATTTCGTCACTTCGGGGCCATTGGTTCCGGACGGCGACATGTGTATACAACTTGCAGGTAAGATCATAAACAACGAATATCTTCATGAATCAATAACATGTTCAGATCTGAGATCATGGCACTCGGGCCCTAGTGACAAGCATTAAGCATAACAAGTTGCAACAATATCATAAAAGTGACATCTACGGATACTAGGCACTATGCCCTAACAATCTTATGACTATTACATGACCAATCTCATCCAATCCCTACCATCCCCTTCAGCCTACAGCGGGGGAATTACTCACACATGGATGGGGGAAACATGGCTGGTCGATGGAGAGGCGTTGGCGGTGATGGCGGTGAAGATCTCCTCCAATTCCCCGTCCCGGCGGAGTGCCGTAACGGAGACTTCGGCTCCCGAGACGGAGTTTCGCGATGTGGCGGCTCTCTGGAGGGTTTCTGGCGACTTCGACTTCTCTCCGTGCGTTTTTAGGTCGAGGCCGATAAGTAGTCCGAAGGAGGGCGTCGGGGGCCAGCCGAGGCCGCCAGACACTAGGGCCGCGCGGGCCCCTCCTGGGCCGCGCCGGCCTAGTGTGTGGGGCCCTCGTGCCCCCACCTGGCTTGCCCTTCTGGCTCCGTGAGTCTTCTGGGAAAATAGGGCCTTCTGTATAAATTCCGGGGTTTTTCCTGAAAGTTGGATTTCTGCACAAAAACGAGACACCAGAGCAATTCTGCTGAAAACAGCGTTAGTCCGTGTTAGTTGTATCCAAAATACACAAATTAGAGGCAAAACAATAGCAAAAGTGTTCGGGAAAGTAGATACGTTTTGGACGTATCAACTCCCCCAAGCTTAGCTTATTGCTTGTCCTCAAGCAATTCGATTAACAACCGAGCGATAAAAGAACTTTCACGAACACATTTGCTCATATGATGTATATATTCTCATGCTATTGCTAATACTTAAGCGAGCTCATAATGAGATACATGCAAATAAGATCATCCAACAGCTATGTCAATCATGGAGAGGTACCAACAATTAATAATAAGCATCATGAATCATGTATATAAGCAGGATTGCAATGTTCATAAGAGAATATGATAAAGTGGTATCTCGCTTGCTCGTATTTGATCAAGCAAAACATAAATGCCCGGGCACCTCCGGAGTTCATAGAAAGACTAGAAGTAGTGATTGTCAAAGATAAAAGCATCAAAGTTATACCACAATCAATCATATTTTGAGACAAGCATATTATACTAAGAATGACAGTTGTGCTCTCAAGATAGTGCTCAAAGAAAGAATGGAGACACAACATAAAAGTAAAAGATTGACCCTTCGCAGAGGGAAGCAGGGATTAACATGCGCTAGAGCTTTTCATCTTTAAAACAGGAGTAAAATTATTTTGAGAAGTGCTTGTTGTTGTCAACGAATGGTAATGGGTACACTAACTACCTCGTCAACCGGACTCCCAAGAGCGGCTCCCATGAATTATTTGTATGTTTATGTGGCACTCCTTCCAACCTTTCTTACACAAACCATGGCTAACCGAATCCTCGGGTGCCTGCCAACAATCACATACCATGAAGGAGTGCCCTTTTTATTTAAGTTTTATTATGATGATGACACTCCACCCAACCTTTGCTTACACAAGCCATGGCTAACCGAATCCTTCGGGTGCCGACCAACAATCACAAACCATGGAGGAGTGTCTATTTAAGTTAATTAATTTGGGACTGGGAATCCCATTGCCAGCTCTTTTGCAAAATTATTGGATAAGCGGATGTGCCACTAGTCCATATGAGAGTCCGTCAAAAGTAAATGACAAGGTTGAAAGCTAAACACCACATACTTCCTCATGAGCTATGAAACATTAACACAAATTGAGAAGCATTTTGAAAGTTTTAAAGGTAGCGCATGAGAATTTACTTGGAATGGTTTGAAATGCCATGCATAGGTATTTATGGTGGACACTTTGGAACAACTTGGTTTTCAGGTGTTTGGAAGCACGAGCGGCGTTCCCGCTCGGTACAAGTGAAGGCTAGCAAAAGACTAGGGAGCGACAAATCAAGAGAGCAATGAATCGTCATAATCATGCTTGCGGAAAAATAAATTAACGGAGGCACAAAAGTGATACAAGAACTCTGAAGCAATATAAATCATCAAGGCTTAATTGACTTTTTGTTCAGTCATATGCATGCGTGAGCATGTGCCAAGTCGATATAAATGAATTATTCAGAGGAGGATACCACAATGCCATACTTACTTATGAATAAAACAATGCAAGCGAACATCCAGGACATGCTACTCATATTAATAAATTGGAGCTAAACATGAGAGATCATGAACTACTAGACTTTCTCAAATAACATATACCTCACATGAACCAACTAAGCATGCTCACATGGATGAGTATATGTACAAAAATGAAAACAAATAGAGTTCATACCAGCCTCTCACCACAATCCAATTGTTGTAGATCGTCATTATTGCCTTTCACTTGTGTAGCTTGGATAATATGAAATGAAAACCACGCTCCAACCACCGAAGACCATTGAACTCATGATGAACTTTACAAACCAAAGAAGAACAGCAAATATTTTTGGTGTTTTCGAATTGGAAACAAGAATAAAAGAAACAAGAAAACAAAGCAAAATCTTTTTGGGTTTTGTCATAGCAAACCAACGATAGTAAATAAAGTAAACTAAGAGCAAGGAACCAAATAAATAAATGGTGAAGAGAAACAACAGAAATATTTTGGTCTTTTTGTGTTTTAGGAAAGAAACAAAGCGAAAACAAAAGAATGCAAACTAACAGAAACACAGAAAAGCAGGATGACAGAAATCTGCCAAATCCTGACAGCATTACAGAAATCGAAATTAACAAAAATCTTCCATTGCTCAGCTCAAAAAGTGTTCAACTAATGAAAGTTAGATAATAACCTGGGGAACATGCTTAATTTTTTGCAACTCAAAATAACGCTCTGGATGTGCGTACGAATTTTTTAGTAACAGCCCAGAATCTGTTTTTGGACAGCACTTCCCCAAATATCATCTCCCTCTCATTAGAAAACCACTCTAAGAGACTAAACAAGTATATACAAGTATCCAGCAACCATAATATGCAAAGAATGAGTGATGCCGGTATACCTCCCCCCAAGCTTAGGCTTTTGGCCTAAGTGGAGTTCATTCCCATCGAGGGTCGGAGTTCCACGCCGGTGGATCATACATGGAGTGGTAATAAGGCCCATGCGCAGAAGAATGTCGTGGAGGTTCCACATGACCATAATGTTGATATGAGAAGCTTGCTGCATCGGATGAAGAGTCGGGATGCTCCTCGGCCTCCTCCGTGCCTTCCCTTGCATGATGGCTTTCTCTTTCTATGTATGCGTTTAGCTCATTTTCTGTGATCGACCACCCTTTCCTGGCGTCAAGGTTAAACAGAGCAGGTGCAGGCAATCGTACTAGTTTTTCAATTTTCTTAGTTATTCTCCAATTTTTCTTATACAAAGTTATCCTATAATGCAGGTTGTTCAAATTAGATGCATCTAAAATAAACTCATGTTTAATCATGGAAACAACATCAAGTTTCTCTATGGAAAGCGGAATATCTAGATGGTGAGGTTCTACACCATGCATAGCTAACAAACGAGAGGCGATAAGACCTCCACAAATTCCTCTTTTCTCACGGTTAGTGGCAAGTCTACAAGCTATTAAAGCACCCAAATTATAAGTCCTATCCTGTTGCAAAGCGGCGGCTAAGAAAACCATATCTTGAACAGACAACTTACTCGCATTCCTTCTAGCAAGAACGCACTTTGTAACAAAGTAAGCGAAGTAGCGGATAGCTGGTTGTTGAATGCTACTAATCTTACCATCGTCATCGGAGAAGCTCCTTCCATTACAAATCATTGTATAAAGATTCGAGAGCTCCCGCGGTGTTCCCCTGACCTTCTCGCAAGATCCCCACTGCGGCACTCTAATTGCTGCACAAAAATCACTGAAAGGCAAGTTGATAGTTTTGTTATAAATCTTGTAACGGACCATGGGGTTAGTTGGAGACCGATGAAATTCGAAATCCTGCACAACCGACACTGTTAGTTTAGCATATTGGTAAGGTTCACCAACAGTAAAACCTTCCAACCCCGCATTGGAAATCGGTGTTTGAACATCTTGCGGGATTCCTCGCGTTTCGCATAAAATCTGTGCATGGGTAATAAGAGGGGTACACTCCCTCTTCGCGGTGCACCCTCATGACTTGCTGCACTTCCAATTCTTGTTGGTTTAGTTGGTGCCTTCTTCCTTCCATTTTCTGAAATTTTTCAACAATCATTATAAAATTTGATTTCAAGGTATATAATTGAGGGAAACTACTATAGGAACTTGCTAGAGTACTAAACATGCATCAAAACTAGTTTCTACCACTTAGAATAAGCATGCAAGCTCACTAAACATGTTATCTACAGCAGCAAAATACTCAAGGTATATTCAACCAAACAAAATTCTAATTGGACAATCAAAGGAGTCACATACCAGAGAGCAAATGTGCCAAATTTCAGACAGAAATCTGGTCTGAGCAAAGAGATCGAAAAATCGCGAGTTCTTGAGCAGAAACGCGAGTGAGAGGAAGTGAGTACGAGTTTTTTCGGGAGAGAGAAGAGAGTGGGAGGAAGAGATGAAGTAGTGGGGCAAGGAGGGGCCCACACCACAGGGTGGCGCGCCCCCCTCCTTGGCCGCGCCGGCTGGTGGGGTGGCCCCCTGGGGTGCCCCACAGGTCATCCTCTGGTGCTCCCAGATGCCTCTTCGAAAAATAGGACCAACGGTATAATTTTTGTAATTTTTAGAGAACTTCGAAAAATGCACATTTCTGGGCGTTAAATTAATTATTACTGCGCAGGAAAATGATTTCCAAAATCTTAAACAACTAAAGCATATTGCAAAACAAAAAGTGCTACAGCAAGTAAAATAAGTGGAGGGAGAAAGAAAGAAAGAAATGTTGTTTAGTTCTCTTATGCATTAAAATATACTTGTTAACAAGGTTGATCAAGTCTTGCTACCAAATAAATTTTATATGACATAAGAAGAAATAAACCTCAAATCAATCATGTTACCTTATATTGAATTGATATGGATCCAATCACAAGGGTTTGATATTCTTCTTTAGGCTCATATATAGGACAATCAATGGATCCCACTTTGATAGTTTTCACATTAAAATTGTATTAACTCCATATACTTTATCAATCCTCTTGGGAAAATAGACAGTATGTTCCTTATCATCAACATTGAAAGTAACCATGCCTTTATTGCAATCAATAACAGCCCCTGCAGTATTAAGAAAGGGTCTTCCAAGAATAATGGACATATTATCATCTTCGGGCATTTCCAACACAACAAAATCAGTTAATATCAAGCAATGTTGAGTAACTTGAACAGGAACATTTTCACATACACCAACAGGAATAGCGAGTAGATTTATCAGCCATTTGCAAAGATATATCAGTTGGTATTAACTTATCTAAATCAAGTCTCTTATAAAGAGAAAAAGGCATTACACTAACACCCGCTCCCAAATCACATAGAGCAGTTCTAACATAATTATTCTTGATGGAACAAGGAATAGTCGGTATACTCGGGTCTCCTAGCTTCTTTGGAATCTTACCACTCGAAGGAGTAATTAGCGAGCATAGTGGAAATCTCCTCATTGGGAATTTTCCTTTTGTTAGAGACAATATCTTTCATATACTTTGAATAAGGAGGCAATTTAATAGCATCAGTCAAAGGGATTTGCAAAAATAAAGGTTTCATCCAATCACAAAATTTATTATAATGTTCCTCCTCCTTTGATTTTAGTTTCTTAGCAGGAAAAGGCATTTGCTTTTGAACCCAAGGTTCTCTTTCATTACCATGTTTCTCAAGCAATAAAATCTTCTTTAGTATACTTTTTATTCTTAGTATGCTTTTCGGGTTCTCTTTCAATTTCTTCTTTATCGGGAGTATCATTCTTATCATTATCTTCCTCATGTTCATTACCACTTTCAGTTTCAAGCATCGAAATAGAAATACTATTAGGATCATTAACAGGTTAAGAGGATTCTACAACATTCTTATGTTTCTTTTTCTTTTTCTTAGATGGAGCACTAGTTTTAGTTAGTTGAGAATCTTGTTCAACTCTTTTAGGATGCCCTTCAGGATATAGAGGATCCTGGGTAGAAACACCACCTCTAGTTGTTACTTCATAAGCATGTTTTTCTTTAGCATTATTTCCCAACAAGTCATTTTGCACTTTAGTGAGTTGATCAATTTGAGTTTGAACCATATGAAAATGTTTAACAAGTACCTTAACATCATTGGAGGTTCTCTCCACAATATCATGCAATTCACTAATAGCTCGAGAATTTTCCATTAAATGATTCTCTACTCTCATATTAAAGTTTTCTTGCTTAACAATATAATTATCAAACTCATCTAAGCATTGAGCAGGAGGTTTTGAATACGGAATATCTTCCCTAGTAAAGCGTTGAAGAGAGTGTACCTCAATCATGGATGAAGGGGGAGTTATCTCACATAAATCTTCTATAGGAGGTAAATTCTTCACATCTTCAGGTTTAATACCCTTCTCTTTAAGAGACTTCTTGGCTTCCCTCATATCTTCATCCTTTAATTTAATCATACCCCTCTTCTTCACTATCGGTGTCGGGGTTGGTTCAGGTGTAGACCAATCATCATGATTCCGGCCTATTTTAGCCAATAATTCTTCAGCGTCGTCTGGAGTTCTTTTCCTGAAAACACAACCAGCACAACTATCCAGGTATGCCCTAGACTCAATGGTTAGTCCACTATAAAATATATCAAGTAAATCATGTTTTTCCAAATCATGGTCAGGCTGAGCTCTAATAAGAGAACAAAATCTCGCCCAAGCCTCAGGCAATTTCTCTCCATCTTCCTGGTCAAAATTATAAATTCTCTGCAAAGCAATATGTTGAGCACTAGCAGGAAAGTATTTCCGGAAGAAAACATCAAGAAATTCTTTTGGACTTTTAATAGAACCAGGAGGCAAATTATTATACCAAGTTTTAGCGTCATCCTTTAATGAGAAAGGAAAAATTTTAGCGACAAAATAAGTACACATCTTGACATCATCAGAAAACACGCTACTCAGAGTAGATAACTCAGTCATGTGTTCAACAGCACTTTCTTTTTCAGTACCACAAAAGGGTGTTTTCTCAACAATAGCTATATGAGATAGATCAAGAGAAAAATCATAATCTTTATCCTTAATGTTTATAGGAGATGTGGCAAATTTAGGATCGGGAGATAGTTTATATCTAACGAAGCATGTTCGCAAGCAACTTTTTAATTTTTCTTGCATCAGTAGTAGCATTGCATTTTTCAATAAAATCATCATCAAGCTCTACATAATCTTCATCAAGATCATCACTAGAATATTCAACGGACTCAGGTGAATTAACAGGTGTAGCAGCATTTTCATTAGGAGTTTCAGTATTTTCAATTTGCCTAGACCTAGCAATTGTAGCATCTAGAAAAGATCCTAGCGAACCATCATTATCAAGCACAGCGGAAGCATCATCACAATTATAAGAGGAATTTTCAGATTCAGCAGAAGTACCAGCATTTGAAGCTTGTGGTGGTGAAACAAGTTTACTTATCACGAGATGGTGAATCAAGAGCAGCAGAGGTACTAAGAGTTGTACCTTTTCTTGTAGTGGATGGTAATATGGCGATCTTAGTATCGCGAGGTTTACCCATGATGGAGAATTTGCAGCGAACAATATCAATCCAAGTGAACTTCCAAATAAAGCTATGCTCCTCGGCAACGGCGCCGTGAAAATAGTCTTGATGACCCACAAGTATAGGGGATCGCAACGAGTCTTCGAGGGAAGTATTACCCAATTTATTGATTCGACACAAGGGGAGACAAAGAATACTTGTAAGCCTTAACGAGCGGAGTTGTCAATTCAGCTGCACACTGGAAACGAGACTTGCTCGCAAGAGTTTATCAGTAGTAACAGTTTTATAGCAGTAGGAATAGTAAAATAACAGCAGCGATGAAATAAAGACAGCAGTAGTGATTATAGTAAACAGCATGATTAAAATACTGTAGGCACAGGGACGGATGAACGGGCGTTACATGGATGAGAGAAACTCATATAACAATCAAAGCAGGGGCATTTGCAGATAATAATAAAACGGTATCCAAGTACTAATCAATCAATAGGCATGTGTTCCATATTTAGTCGTACGTGCTCGCAATGAGAAACTTGCACAACATCTTTTGTCCTACCAGCCGATGGCAGCCGGGCCTCTAGGGAAACTACTGGAAATTAAGGTACTCCTTTTAATAGAGTACCGGAGCAAAGCATTAACACTCCGTGAACACATGTGATCCTCACATCACTACCATTCCCTCCGGTTGTCCCGATTTCGTCACTTCGGGGCCATTGGTTCCGGACAGCGACATGTGTATACAACTTGCGAGGTAAGATCATAAACAACGAATATCTTCATGAATCAATAACATGTTCAGATCTGAGATCATGGCACTCGGGCCCTAGTGACAAGCATTAAGCATAACAAGTTGCAACAATATCATAAAAGTGACATCTACGGATACTAGGCACTATGCCCTAACAATCTTATGACTATTACATGACCAATCTCATCCAATCCCTACCATCCCCTTCAGCCTAAAGCGGGGGAATTACTCACACATGGATGGGGGAAACATGGCTGGTCGATGGAGAGGCGTTGGCGGTGATGGCGGTGAAGATCTCCTCCAATTCCCCGTCCCGGCGGAGTGCCAGAACGGAGACTTCTGGCTCCCGAGATGGAGTTTCGCGATGTGGCGGCTCTCTGGAGGGTTTCTGGCGACTTCGACTTCTCTCCGTGCGTTTTTAGGTCGAGGCCGATAAGTAGTCCGAAGGAGGGCGTCGGGGGCCAGCCGAGGCCGCCGGACACTAGGGCCGCGCGGGCCCTCTCCGGGCCGCGCCGGCCTAGTGTGTGGGGCCCTCGTGCCCCCACCCGGCTTGCCCTTCGGCTCCGTGAGTCTTCCGGGAAAATAGGGCCTTCTGTATAAATTCCGGGGTTTTTCCCGAAAGTTGGATTTCCGCACAAATACGAGACACCAGAGCAATTCTGCTGAAAACAGCGTTAGTCCGTGTTAGTTGTATCCAAAATACACAAATTAGAGGCAAAACAATAGCAAAAGTGTTCGGGAAAGTAGATACGTTTTGGACGTATCAATCATCTATTTGTAATGCTACATGTTGTGTTTGTTGGGATCCGATGAATATGGAATACTATGTCAAGTTGATTATTGATCTATCATATATGTGTTATTTATGTTCTTGCATGCTCTCTGTTGCTAGTAGAGGCTCTGGCCAAGTTGATACTTGTGACTCCAAGAGGGAGTATTTATGCTAGATAGTGGGTTCATGTCTCCATTGAATCTGGGGGAGTGACAGCAACCCCTAAGGTTGTGGATGTGTTGTTGTCACTAGGGATAAAACATCAATGTTTTGTCTAACGATATTTGTATTGTTTACATTACGCACAGTACTTAATGCAATTGTCTGTTGTTTGCAACTTAATACTGGAAGGGGTGCGGATGCTAACCTGAAGGTGGACTTTTTAGGCATAGATGCATGCTAGATGGCGGTCTATGTTCTTTGTCGTAATGCCCTAAGTAAATCTCATAGTAGTCATCATGATATGTATATGCATCTCTATTTGTCAATTGCCCAACTGTAATTTGTTCACCCAACATGCTATTTATCTTATTGGAGAGACACCACTAGTGAACTGTGGACTCCGGTCCTTTTCTTTTACATCTGAAATACAATCTACTGCAATCATTGTTCTCTGTTGTTTTCTGCAAGCAAACATAATTCTCCACACCATACGTTTAATCCTTTGTTTTCAGCAAGCCGGTGAGATTGACAACCTCACTGTTAAGTTAGGACAAAGTAGTTTGATTGTGTTGTGCAGGTTCCACGTTGGCGCCGGAATCACTGGTGTTGCGCCGCACTACACTCCTTCACCAACAACCTTCACGTGGCCTTCATCTCCTACTGGTTCGATAAACCTTGGTTTCTTACTGAGGAAAAACTCGCTATTGTACTCATCATACCTTCCTCTTGGGGTTCCCAACGGACGTGTGCTTTAGCGTCACAAGGAGCTGCCTCCACGCAAGCAGCAAGCTTTTCTGGCGCCGTTGCCGGGGAGATCAAGACACGCTGCAAGGGGAGTCTCTCACATCCAATCTCTTTACTTTCTTTATTGTCTTGCTTTACTTTATTTTTTGTCTTGTTTGCTTTCTTTATATGAAAAAACAAAATAATTAGTTACTTGTTTTACTTTATTTAATTCGGTTTGCTTAGTTTATTTTTATTATTGCTAAAATGAGTAATCCTGAAGTTGAAGTTCGTTCATTTAAGCAACAAGGGGGAGAAAGTTTTAAAGATGCTTGGTACAGAATTAGTGATGCTCATTATAGGTGCACTAAGAAACACTCCACTATTATCCTCCTTAGGAACTTTTATGTTGGTATCTCTAGCTGGAATAGGTATGTTCTTGATACTCTTGGGGGGGGGGGGGGTAATTTCCTAGGTACTTCTGCTTTAGAAGTTAGTTGCATCATTGAGAGTCTAGTTGGAATACCACCTGTTAATGAAGCTAAAATTGAAATCTCTCTTGAGGATGTCATGAAAAATTTGGAAGCCATAGAGAAAAATCTTCCAAATGTTGAGACTAAATTGGGAATATTACTTGATAATGATAAACTTGATAAATCCCTAGGAGGAATTAATAAAAGAATTGCCGTCCTAGAAACTTGTGCTATCCATGATAATCAAACCCATAGGATTTGTGAACTTGAAGAAGCTATGGGAACCTTGGGTTCAACTTTTTCTTCTCTTAAGTTTAAGGAGAAAGCTTATGTGGGTAAGGAGCAAAAATTCATGTATGTCCCTAAGATGCCAAAGCCAAAGAATCATTATGAGCTTAAAATTGATAAAACTCTTAGTACCACTACGGGAAATTTAGATAATGGAGCATCTAGGATACCTTTTGTGAAAAGTTGTGTTCTTAAGAAAAATTATGATGTCGATGCTTCCTCTCTTGATATTACTTGATTTGCACTTTCTGCGCCTAGCTGAAAGGCGTTAAAAAAAGCGCTTATGGGAGACAACCCATTATTTTGCTTCTGCAATTTTTGTTTTATATTTGAGTCAAGGTGCTTGTTACTACTGTAGCAATACCTTTGTATCTTTATTTTCTTGCATTTTTGTGCCAAGTAAAGTCTCTAATAGGAAGTTGATACTAGATTTGGATTTCTGCGCAGAAACAGATTTCTTAGCTGTCACGAATTCGCGTTTATCTCTCTGTAGAAGAATCAAACAAATCTGCAAAAATTCATGCGTGCTCCTCAGATATGTACGCAACTTTCATTAGTTTTGAGTTTTTCCATCTGAGCAAGTTAAGTGCCTCGAAAAAATTCATCTTTACAGACTGTTCTGTTTTGACAGATTCTGCCTTTTATTTCGTATTGTCTCTTTTACTGTGTTTGAGTGGATTTCTTTGCTCCATTAAATTTCAGTAGCCTTGGGTAATATCCAGAAGTGTTGGTAATGATTGTGTCCTTGCTGAACATGTGAATTTTTGATTATGCACTAACCTTCTAATGAGATTGTTTTGAGTTTGGTGTGGAGGAAGTTTTCAAGGATCAAGAGAGGAGGATGATATGATGTGATCAAGAAGAGTGAAAAGTCTAAGCTTGGGGATGCCCCCGTGGTTCATCCCTCCATATTTCAAGAAGACTCAAGCGTCTAAGCTTGAGGATGTCCAAGGCATCCCCTTCTTCATCAACAAACTTATCAGGTCACCTCTAGTGAAACTATATTTTAATTTCGTCACATCTTATGTGCTTTACTTGGAGCGTCTATTTGTTTTTTATTTTTGTTTATGTTTGAATAAATTCGGATCCTAGCAATCCTAGTGTTGGAGAGAGACACGCTCCGCTTTTTCATTTGAACACTTGTGTTCTTCGTTTTACTTTAATATTCATGGCGAAAGCTGAAAGCCGCAACACTTGTACTTGTTGTTATTTGGTTGGAAACAGAAAATGCTTCATATTGTCTTGAATAATTTTATACTTGGAAAATTTTTGAGCTCTCAAGTAGATCATGTTTAAGCTCTTGCATCATGTAGTTTAAATCTATTAGTGGAGAACTACCGTAGAGCTTGTTGAAATTTGGTTTGCATGATTGGTCTCTCTAAGGTCTAGATATTTTCTGGTAAAAGTGTTTGAACAACAAGGAAGACAATGTAGAGTCTTAGAATGCTTGCAATATGTTCTTGTGTAATTTTTTGCTGTACCGGTTCATACTTGTGTTTGCTTCGAACAACCTTGCTAGCCAAAGCCTTGTACTGAGAGGAAATGCTTCTCGTGCATCCAAAAACCTTGAGCCAAAATTTATGCCATTTGTGTCCACCATAACTTACCTATATGTGGTATTTTTCTGCCATTCCGAAGTAAATTGCTTGCGTGCTACCTTTAAAAAATTCATTCCTTGTCTTTGCAATACATAGCTCATGGGAAAGTAGCCTAAAAACTATTGTGGTAATGAATATGTTGTTTATGTATCTTAGTTCTTATAAGTTGCTTGTTGAGCGGTAACCATGTTTCGGGGACGCCATCAACTCGTCACACCTTTGTTGAATATCATGTGAGTTGCTATGCATGTTCGTCTTGTCTGAAGTAAGGGATATTTGCCATGAGTTGAATGGTTTGAGTATGCATGTTGTTAGAGAAGAACATTGGGCCGCCAACCAAAGCCATGTATCATGGTGGAAGTTTCAGCTTGGACATTAATCCTCAGAATCTCTTATGAGAATATTATTTGTTGTTGAATGCTTAAAGCATTAAAAAGAGGAGTCCATTATCTGTTTTCTATGTTGTCCCGGTATGGATGTCCTTAAGTTGAGATCTATCAAAATCGAGAAATCAAATGCGATTTATCTCCTTGGACCTTTGTACAGGTGGCATAGAGGTACCCCTTTGTGACACTTGGTTGAAACATATGTAATGCAATGATAATCCATGGAAATCCGAGCTAATTAGGACAAGGTGCGGGCACTAGTAGTATTCGATGCATGAGGCTTGCAACTTATAGGAAGTTTTATGCATAACCCATATGAATTATTACTACCGTTGACACAATTGTTTCCATGTTTTCAAAATAAAAAGCTCTAGCACATGAGTAATCCCTGCTTCCCTCTGCGAAGGGCCTTTCTTTTACTTTATGTTAAGTCAGTTTACCTACTTCTTTCTATCTTAGAAGCAAACACTTGTGTGAACTGTGTGCGTTGAGTCTTACATGTTTACTTATTGCACTTATTATATTACTTTGTGTTGACAATTATCCATGAGATATACATGTTACAAGTTGAAAGCAATTGCTGAAACTTAAATCTTCCTTTGTGTTGCTTCAATGCCTTTTACTTTGAATCTATTGCTTTATGAGTTAACTCTTATGCAAGAGTTTTTGATACTTGTCTTGAAAGTACTATTCATGAAAAGTTTTGCTATATGATTCAGTTGTTTAGTCATTACCTTTTTGTTAGCAAAAATATATACCATTGCTTTGAGTCACTTCATTCATCTCATATGCTTTACAATAGTATTGATCAAGATTATGTTGGTAGCATGTCACTTCAGAAATTATTATTTTTATCGTTTACCTACTCGAGGGCGAGTAGGAACTAAGCTTGGGGATGCTTGATACGTCTCCAACGTATCTATAATTCTTATGTTCCATGCTAGTTTTATGACAATACCAACATGTTTTAGTCATACTTTATAATGTTTTTATGCATTTTCCGGGACTAACCTATTAACAAGATGCCGCAGTGCTAGTTCCTGTTTTCTGCTGTTTTTTATTTCAGAAAAGTTAGTTTACAAATATTCTCGAAATTGGACGAAACAAAAGCCCACGGTCTTATTTTCCACAGAGCCTTCCAGAACACCGAAGAGGAGACGGAGAGGGGCCACGAGGCGGCCACCCCATAGGGCGGCGCGGCCCCACCTCTGGTCGCGCCGGCCTATGGGGTGGGCCCCTTGGGCGCCCCCCGACGCTGCCCCTTCACCTATTTATTCCTTCCGTCGCGAAAACCCTAGTATCGAGAGCCACGATACGAGAAAAGTTCCAGAGACGCCGCCGCCATCAACCCCATCTCGGGGGGTTCAGAAGATCGCCTCCGGCACCCTGCCGGAGAGGGGAATCATCACCGGAGGGCTCTACATCACCATGCCCGCCTCCGGACTGATGCGTGAGTAGTTCATCCTTGGACTACGGGTCCATAGCAGTAGCTAGATGGTTGTCTTCTCCTCTTGTGCTATCATGTTTAGATCTTGTGAGCTGCCTATCATGACCAGGATCATCTATTTGTAATGCTACATGTTGTGTTTGTTGGGATCCAATTAATATGGAATACTATGTCAAGTTGATTATTGATCTATCATATATGTGTTATTTATGTTCTTGCATGCTCTCCGTTGCTAGTAGAGGCTCTGGACAAGTTGATACTTGTGACTTGATACGTCTCCGACGTATCGATAATTTCTTATGTTCCATGCTACTTTATTGATGATATCTACATGTTTTATGCATACTTTATGTCATTATTATGCGTTTTCCGGAACTAACCTATTAACAAGATGCCGAAGTGCCAGTTCCTGGTTTCTGCTGTTTTTGGTTTCAGAAATCCTAATAACAAAATATTCTCGGAATTGGACGAAATCAACGCACAGGTTCCTATTTTGCCCGGAAGCATCCAGAACACCCGAGAGCCACCAGAGGAGAGCCACAGGGGGCCCACACATGGTGGTGGCACGGCCAGGGCTGGGCCCGCGCCCCCCTAGTGTGTCGCCGCCTCGTTAGCCCTCCGACTCCGCCTCTTCACCTATATAAAGGTCTCTGACCTAAAACACGATACGGAAGAAGCCACGGTACGAGAAAAGTTCCAGAGCCGCCGCCATCGCGAAGCCAAGATCTGGGGGACAGGAGTCTCTGTTCCGGCACACCGCCGGGACGGGGAAGTGCCCCCGGAAGGCTTCTCCATCGACACCGCTGCCATCTCCACCGCCATCTTCATCATCGCTGATGTCTCCCATGAGGAGGGAGTAGTTCTCCATCGAGGCTCGGGGCTGTACCGGTAGCTATGTGGTTAATCTCTCTCCTATGTACTTCAATACAATAATCTCATGAGCTGCCTTACATGATTGAGATTCATATGATGATGCTTGTAATCTAGATGTCATTATGCTAGTCAAGTGGGTTTTACTTATGTGATCTCCGGAGACTCCTTGTCCCACGTGTGTAAAGGTGACGAGTGTGTGCACCGTGTGGGTCTCTTAGGCTATATTTCACGGAATACTTATTCAACTGTTATGAATGGCGTAGTGAAGTGCTTATTCATATCTCTTTATGATTGCAATGTGTTTTGTATCACAATTTATCTATGTGCTACTCTAGTGATGTTATTAAAGTAGTTTTATTCCTCCTGCACGGTGTAATGGTGACAGTGTGTGTATCCGTGTTAGTACTTGGCGTAGGCTATGATTATGATCTCTTGTAGATTATGAAGTTAACTATTGCTATGATGGTATTGATGTGATCTATTCCTCCTACATGGTGTGAAGGAGACAGTGTGCATGCTATGTTAGTACTTGGTTTAGTCGTGTCGATCTTTCATGCACTCTAAGGTTATTTAAATATGAACATTGAATTGTGGAGCTTGTTAACTCCGGCATTGAGGGTTCGTGTAATCCTACGCAATGTGTTCATCATCCAACAAGAGAGTGTAGAGTATGCATTTATCTATTCTGTTATGTGATCAAAGTTGAGAGTGTCCACTAGTGAAAGTCTAATCCCTAGGCCTTGTTCCTAAATATCGCTATCGCTGCTTGTTTCTTGTTTCTTTGCGTTACTACTTGCATGCGTTACTACTGCTTGTTTACTTCCTACAATATTACTACCATCAACTGCACGCCGATAAGCTATTTTCTACGGCGCCGTACTACTGCTCATATTCATTCATACCACTTGTATTTCACTCTCTCTTCGCCGAACTAGTGCACCTATTAGGTGTGTTGGGGACACAAGAGACTTCTTGCTTTGTGGTTGCGGGGTTGCATGAGATGGATATCTTTGACCTCTTTCTCCCCGAGTTCGATAAACCTTGGGTGATCCACTTAAGGGAAAACTTGCTGCTTGTTCTACAAATCTCTGCTCTTGGAGGCCCAACACCGTCTACAAGAATAGAAGCACTCGTAGACATCAAGCTATTTTCTGGCGCCGTTGCTGGGGAGGAAAGGTAAAAGGTACTCACACTCCGGATCTCGGCTACTAAGCTATTTTCCGGCGCCGTTGTAAGTACTCGAAGCTATTTCCTTTAGACTCTGCAATTGCATCTTTTTGTTTCTTGTTTACACTAGTTAGGCATAATGGAAAACAACAAAAATATGAGAGATCTTTATGAACTTTATCTTGAATTAGGACATGATGTGTTTGAAGAGAGAATTAAAAAACCCATGGAACTTTATATGCATGCTAATGGGAATGTTATTAATATGAATGCTTTGAACACCATTGTTGCTAATGCTATGGAAAATTCTAAGCTTGGGGAGGTCGGTTTTGATGAAAATGATCTCTTTAGCCCTCCGGGTATTGAGGAGAAAGTTTATGTTGATTATGATATGCCTCCCATTTATGATGATTATAATGATAGTAGTCTTTTAGTACCGCCTGTTATGGAGGATAAATTTGATTATGATTACAATATGCCTCCTACATTTGATGATGAGAATAATAATGATAGCTCCCTTGTTGAATTTGCTCCCGCTACAACTAATAAAATTGATTATGTTTATGTGGAGAGTAATAATTTTATGCATGAGACTCATGATAAGAATGCTTTATGTGATAGTTATATTGTTGAGTTTGCTCATGTTGCTACTTAAATTTATTATGAGAGAGGAAAATATGGTTGTAGAAATTTTCATGTTACTAAAACACCTCTCTATGTGCTGAAATTTTTGAAGCTACACTTGTTTTGTCTTCCTATGCTTGCCACTATACTCTTCATGAACTTGTTTATTTACAAGATTCCTATGCATAGGAAGCATGTTAGACTTAAATGTGTTTTGAATTTGCCTCTTGATGCTCTCTTTTGCTTCAAATACTATTTCTTGCGAGTGCATCATTAAAGCTGCTTGAGCCCATCTTAATGGCTATAAAGAAAGAACTTCATGGAAGATAACCCATGTGTTTATTTTACTACAGCAATTTTTGTTTTGTTGAGTCTTGGAAGTTGTTTACTACTGTAGCAACCTCTCCTTATCATGTTTTTGTGCCAAGTAAAGTTTCTATGCTAAAGTTGATGTTATATTTGGGATCGCTGCGCGTCTGTCACGAATTCTGGCATAAGTCTCTGTAAAAAAATCTAAAAAATCTGCAAAATTACGAGCGTGATCCTCAGATATGTACGCAACTTTCATTAGTTTTGAGTTTTTCCATTTGAGCAAGTTAAGTGCCCCTTTCAGGTTCGTCTTTACGGACTGTTCTGTTTTTGACAGATTCTGCCTTTTATTTCGCATTGCCGTATTTGCTATGTTGGATGAATTTCTTTGATTCACTAATATCCAGTAGCTTTGTGCAATGTCCAGAAGTGTTAAGAATGATTGTGTCACCTCTGAATGTGTGAATTATTAATTGTGCACTAACCCTCTAATGAGTTTGCTTGAAGTTTGGTGTGAAGGAAGTTTTCAAGGGTCAAGAGAGGAGTATGATATACTATGATCAAGAGGAGTGAAAGCTCTAAGCTTGGGGATGCCCCCGTGGTTCACCCCTGCATATTCTAAGAAGACTCAAGCGTCTAAGCTTGGGGATGCCCAAGGCATCCCCTTCTTCATCGACAACATCATCAGGTTCCTCCCCTGAAACTATATTTTTATTCAGTCGCATCTTATGTTCTTTACTTGGAGAGTCGGTTTGTTTTTGTTTTTGTTTTTGTTTGAATAAAATGGATCTTAGCATTCACTTTGTGGGAGAGAGACACGCTCCGCTGTTTCATATGGACAAATATGTCCTTAGGCTTTACTCATAATGTTCAAGGCGAAGTTTCTTCTTCGTTAAATTGTTATATGGTTGGAATTGGAAAATGCTACATGTAGTAATTCTAAAATGTCTTGGATAATGTGATACTTGGCAATTGTTGTGCTCATGTTTAAGCTCTTGCATAATATACTTTGCACCCATTAATGAAGAAATACATAGAGCTTGCTAAAATTTGGTTTGCATATTTGGTCTCTCTAAGGTCTAGATAATTCTAGTATTGAGTTTTGAACAACAAGGAAGACGGTGTAGATTCTTATAATGTTTACAATATGTCTTTTATGTGAGTTTTGCTGCACCGGTTCATCCTTGAGTTTGCTTCAAATAACCTTGCTAGCCTAAACCTTGTATCGAGAGGGAATACTTCTCATGCATCCAAAATCCTTGAGCCAACCACTATGCCATTTGTGTCCACCATACCTACCTACTACATGGTATTTCTCCGCCATTCCAAAGTAAATTGCTTGAGTGCTACCTTTAAAATTCCATCATTCACCTTTGCAATATATAGCTCATGGGACAAAATAGCCTTAAAAACTATCGTGGTATTGAATATGTACTTATGCACTTTATCTCTTATTAAGTTGCTTGTTGTGCGATAACCATGCTTCTGGGGACGCCATCAACTATTCTTTGTTGAATATCATGTGAGTTGCTATGCATGTCCGTCTTGGCTGAAGTAAGAGGGATCTACCACCTTAATGGTTGGAGCATGCATATTGTTAGAGAAGAACATTGGGCCACTAACTAAAGCCATGAATCATGGTGGAAGTTTCGATTTTGGACATATATCCTCAATCTCATATGAGAATAATAATTGTTGCTACATGCTTATGCATTAAAGAGGAGTCCATTATCTGTTGTCCATGTTGTCCCGGTATGGATGTCTAAGTTGAGAATAATCAAAAGCGAGAAATCCAAAATGCGAGCTTTCTCCTTAGACCTTTGTACAGGCGGCATGGAGGTACCCCTTTGTGACACTTGGTTGAAACATGTGCATTGCGATGATCCGGTAGTCCAAGCTAAGTAGGACAAGGTGCGGGCACTATTAGTATACGATGCATGAGGTTTGCAACTTGTAAGATATAATTTACATAACTCATATGCTTTATTACTACCGTTGACAAAATTGTTTCATGTTTTCAAAATAAAAGCTCTAGCACAAATATAGCAATCGATGCTTTCCTCTTTGAAGGACCTTTCTTTTACTTTTATTGTTGAGTCGGTTTACCTATCTCTCTCCACCTTAAGAAGCAAACACTTGTGTGAACTGTGCATTGATTCCTACATACTTGCATATTGCACTTATTATATTACTTTGCATTGACAACTATCCATGAGATATACATGTTACAAGTTGAAAGCAACCGCTGAAACTTATATCTTCCTTTGTGTTGCTTCAATGCCTTTACTTTAAATTAATGCTTTATGAGTTAACTCTTATGCAAGACTTATTGATGCCTGTCTTGAAAGTGCTATTCATGAAAAGTCATTGCTTTATGATTCAGTTGTTTACTCATGTCATTACCATTGTTTTGATCGTTGCATTCATTACATATGTTTACAATATGATCAAGTTTATGACGGCATGTCACTTCAGAAATTATCTTTGTTATCGTTTTACCTGCTCGGGATGAGCAGAACTAAGCTTGGGGATGCTGATACGTCTCCGACGTATCGACAATTTCTTATGTTCCATGCTACTTTATTGATGATATCTACATGTTTTATGCATACTTTATGTCATTATTATGCGTTTTCCGGAACTAACCTATTAACAAGATGCCGAAGTGCCAGTTCCTGTTTTCTGCTGTTTTTGGTTTCAGAAATCCTAGTAACGAAATATTCTCGGAATTGGACGAAATCAACGCCCAGGTTCCTATTTTTCCCGGAAGCATCCAAAACACCCGAGAGCCGCCAGAGGAGAGCCACAGGGGGCCCACACATGGTGGTGGCGCGGCCAGGGCTAGGCCCGTGCCCCCCTAGTGTGTCGCTGCCTCGTCAGCCCTCCGACTCCGCCTCTTCGCCTATATAAAGGTCCCTGACCTAAAACACGAACCGGAAGAAGCCACGGTACGAGAAAAGTTCCAGAGCCGCCACCATCGCGAAGTCAAGATCTGGGGGACAGGAGTCTCTGTTCCGGCACGCCGCCGGGACGGGGAAGTGCCCTCGGAAGGCTTCTCCATCGACACCGCTGCCATCTCCACCGCCATCTTCATCACCGCTGTTGTCTCCCATGAGGAGGGAGTAGTTCTCCATCGAGGCTCGGGGCTGTACCGGTAGCTATGTGGTTAATCTCTCTCCTATGTACTTCAATACAATAATCTCATGAGCTGCCTTACATGATTGAGATTCATATGATGATGCTTGTAATCTAGATGTCATTATGCTAGTCAAGTGGGTTTTACTTATGTGATCTCCGGAGACTCCTTGTCCCACGTGTGTAAAGGTGACAGTGTGTGCACCTTGTGGGTCTCTTAGGCTATATTTCACAGAATACTTATTCACTGTTATGAATGGCATAGTAAAGTGCTTATTCATATCTCTTTATGATTGCAATGTGTTTTGTATCACAATTTATCTATGTGCTACTCTAGTGATGTTATTAAAGTAGTTTTATTCCTCCCTGCACGGTGTAATGGTGACGAGTGTGTGCATCCGTGTTAGTACTTGGCGTAGGCTATGATTATGATCTCTTGTAGATTATGAAGTTAACTATTGCTATGATGGTATTGATGTGATCTATTCCTCCTACATGGTGTGAAGGTGACAGTGTGCATGCTATGTTAGTACTTGGTTTAGTCGTGTCGATCTTTCATGAACTCTAAGGTTATTTAAATATGAACATTGAATTGTGGAGCTTGTTAACTCCGGCATTGAGGGTTCGTGTAATCCTACGCAATGTGTTCATCATCCAAACAAGAGAGTGTAGAGTATGCATTTATCTATTCTGTTATGTGATCAAAGTTGAGAGTGTCCACTAGTGAAAGTCTAATCCCTAGGCCTTGTTCCTAAATACTGCTATCGCTGCTTGTTTACTTGTTTCTTTGCGTTACTACTGCTGCGTTACTAATGCTTGTTTACTTCCTACAATATTACTACCATCAAGCTGCACGCCAGTAAGCTATTTTCTGGCGCCGTACTACTGCTCATATTCATTCATACCACTTGTATTCCACTATCTCTTCGCCGAACTAGTGCACCTATTAGGTGTGTTGGGGACACAAGAGACTTCTTGCTTTGTGGTTGCAGGGTTGCATGAGAGGGATATCTTTGACCTCTTCCTCCCTGAGTTCGATAAACCTTGGGTGATCCACTTAAGGGAAAACTTGCTGCTGTTCTACAAATCTCTGCTCTTGGAGGCCCAACACTGTCTACAAGAATAGAAGCACCCGTAGACATCATGACTCCAAGAGGGAGTATTTATGCTAGATAGTGGGTTCATGTCTCCATTGAATGCGGGGAGTGACAGCAACCCCTAAGGTTGTGGATGTCTTGTTGCCACTAGGGATAAAACATCAATGCTTTGTCTAAGGATATTTGTATTGTTTACATTACGCACGGTACTTAATGCAATTGTCTGTTGTTTGCAACTTAATATTGGAAGGGGTGCGGATGCTAACTCTGAAGGTGGACTTTTAGGCATAGATGCATGCTTGGATGGCGGTCTATGTTCTTTGTCGTAATGCCCTAAGTAAATCTCATAGTAGTCATCATGATATGTATATGCATCTCTATTTGTCAATTGCCCAAGCTGTAATTTGTTCACCCAACATGCTATTTATCTTATTGGAGAGACACCACTAGTGAGCTGTGGACCCCGGTCCATTCTTTTACATCTGAAATACAATCTACTCGCAATCATTGTTCTCTCGTTGTTTTCGCAAGTAAACATAATTCTCCACACCATACGTTTAATCCTTTGTTTTCAGCAAGCCCGTGAGATTGACAACCTCACTCGTTAAGTTGGGACAAAGTAGTTTGATTGTGTTGTGCGGGTTCCACGTTGGCGCCGGAATCACCGGTGTTGCGCCGCACTACACTCCTTCACCAACAACCTTCACGTGGCCTTCATCTCCTACTGGTTCGATAAACCTTGGTTTCTTACTGAGGGAAAACTCGCAGCTGTACTCATCATACCTTCCTCTTGGGGTTCCCAACGGATGTGTGCTTTACCGTCACAAGGAGCTGCCTCCAGGCAAGCAGCACCATCTTTCAGGTCAACTCAAAATCTGGTGTAGAAAAAAGAAACCTTTGCAACATGATTTGAATTCTATTGAAGATCAAATCAAGCAAATCCAGATGCAACCGATTGATCGACAGGACCATGGTAAGGACATTTCTCTAGCCACAAGGTATGAGCAAACTTTGACAAAGTGTACTGATTCCTATATGCAAAGAGCTAAAAAACATTTGATAAAATATGGGGATAGAAACACTGCGTATTTCCATAAGGCCATCATAAAACGAAGAAAAAGGAATACTATTGCTGCTATAAAAGATGAGAATGACATCCTTCAACATATGCCTGATAAGATTAGTAACACCTTTGTGAATTATTTTAGATCTATCTTTGCATCTACAAATGTTAACACTGGCAGGCCCTTCATGAATACTCAAATGCCACAAAATTCCGGTGATTATACTTACTCAATACCAGATGGAAAGGAGGTGCTAGATACTCTCAAAGAAATGAGAAGGAATGCCTCTCCGGGACCAGATGGGTTTAATGTAGAGTTTTACATTGCTACCTGGGACTGGATTGGAGAAGACGTGATACAACTGGTGAGGAATTTCTTTCATACAGGTATGATGCCGTCTCATATCAATGACACACATATAGCTCTCATTCCAAAAAAAATTGGTTCCTTTAATTCCTGCCGACTATAGACCCATTAGCCTATGCAATGTTATCTATAAAATAATTGCTAAATGCATTGCGAATAGGCTTAAACCCCACCTCCCTGATTATATTCTCCCTTCACAACAAGCCTTCATTGAAGGGAGACGTATTAGCAATAACATCATTGTTGCTCAAGAAATCACTCATTCTTTTGGCCTCTCTTCCTGGAAGAATAATGCGTTCATGCTCAAAATTGACTTAGCCAAAGCCTTTGATAGATTAGAATGGGATTTTATAGTTACTGCGCTTACTAGAAAAGGTTTGCACAAACATTTTATAAATCTTGTTTACTCTTGTGTTTCTTCTCCTAGTTTTTCTGTCATTATCAATGGTCAGCCGTATGCTAAATTTAAAAGTCAAAGAGGTATTAGATGAGCTTCTATAAATGAGCTTTCCATTGCTTTACAGGAGGCCATGTCGAATAATGATTTTGCAGGAATAATGTTGGGACCAAACTGTCCCCCAATCCACTCACTCCTTTTTGCAGATGATCTTCTGGTTTGTGGACAGGCTACTATTCAAGAGGCGTCAAAAATGAAAAACATCATTCAAGAATTCTGCAACCGTTCGGGACAAATTCCAAACCGGAATAAATCGGGTATCATTTTTAGCAGGAATGTAAATGACGAGGTGCGCAAAACAATTAAACAAATCTTTCCGGTTCCAAATATTGATAGCAACTTTGTTCACCTTGGTCATCCTCTGGTTATGCCTGGTAGAAATAGAAATGAGGCTTACAACTTTATCATTGATAAATTCAAATCGAAACTTTCTACTTATAAGGCTGATAAACTTTCTCATGCTGCCCGTCTTGAGCTTATTAAATCTGTGTTCTCCTCTATCCCTGTTTATTACATGTCCAATATTATTTTTACAAAAAATTCATAGCCAAACTTACTGCCATCATAAGAACTTTCTGGTGGACGGGAGTTAGAGAAGAAACTAGTTCTAAAACTATGTGTCTCAAAGCTTGGAAAGACATTTGTTCTTCAAAAAAAGATGGTGGTTTAGGAATCCGAAATCTTCAAGCTATTAATCGGGGTCTCATTCGATGGCTGCTTGGAGAATTGCAGAACAACCTTGTGATTTTCTTAGTGCAGTTTTAAAGTCCAAATATTTTCCAAGTTCATCCATTTGGCGCCCAAATCCCAATGCTCCAAAATCTGCTTTCTGGGCATCCATTATTAAAAAAATTCATATCCTTAAAACCCATTGCTTTTATCAAATCACTCAAGGTAATATTTCAATTTGGAGCTCCCCTTGGTGTACAGGCTGGACTCACATCTATGATTCTCTTATAACACAACATGACAAATATATATATCCTGCTCAAGTAAAAGATTTGTGGTTAACTAACCAACATGCTTGGAATAACACTCTTATTGACTCCCTGTTTCAGCAACCTTTAGCAGATAATATCAAGAACACATCCATCATCAACTCCCAGGAAAAAGATGTGCTGTGTTGGAAACTTACTCCCTCTGGTAAGTGCAATGCGAAAAGTGCTTATTGGGCTTGTCTCAAAAACTTACAGGAACAAGGAGAACCCAAACCAAGACAGGTACAGATGGAAACAAAAAAGATTCTCAAGGAGGTTTGGAAAGACAAAACTTTAATTCCTAGAGTTCAAGTTTTTGGCCGGAGATTCCTTTCTAAAGCGATGCCCATCGGAGCAAGAGCGAGTAAGTACGAGTAAACACATAAGCAAACTTTGTTGTAGGTGTGGTTTAGATGAAGATGATGTCCATCTTTTCTTCACTTGTTGCTTCTCTAAGGTTGCTTGGTTCTCAGATCCTTGGTATATAAGGACTGAGGTGATAGTTTCTAATGCTAGTTCCCTCACGCAAATCTTGCAAACCATTTTAAATTTAAATCATCCTCATGTTAACCTTAAAAATGTCTTGAATTTTATGTGGTGCATTTGGAAGGCTAGAAATGATTTATTGTTCAACAAAAAAGATTCCCTTCCCACTCACATTAAGTATAAAGCTCAAGCTACTAATCAAAATTTGGAGAAAATGGAAATTGTACAGGTCCAGGTGAACAGGACGCAAGAAATCAACAAAACAAGCAGGACCTAGGATGCTGAAGAAGAACTTGCGGGAATCAAACAAGGTGATACGATCAACAATGACATGGCAATCCAAGGCAACAAAATTTATACAGATGCAGGTTGGAAAACAAAAAGTCTCCAGGTTTCAAGGGGAGAACAGCTATAGGAATTGGTGTCTTTTGTCAACTCCAACACTCTTCTAGACAGTACAAGGCGATGATTCAAGCAGCCATGCCAACAATGCCCTCTCCTCTTCATGCGGAAACAGCGGCTCTTGTCTTTGCAGCGCAGATGGCTGAGCAAATGAATATCTCCCCGATCACTTTTCTCACAGACAATCTAAATCTGGCCAAAGCTGCTTCTGCTGAAAAGATTACAGACTCAAGTGTCCCTTGGGAGCTAAGGGAGCAAATTGCAAACTACAAAAAGCCGTCCAGGAATTTACAAGCCAAAATTTTATATCTCTTTTGACATGTTGAGAACAGTCATGAGCAACTCTATTCATATCTCTTTTGACATGGAAAATTTTGTCTTAAGACAATCCTTGTCTGAGCCTATCTTCTGTTGCTCTAGTTCAGCTCACCTTAGTAGCACTTGCCCTCTACTTTTAGCTTTTCAAAATCTTCGTTTACAGGGTATTGTACTAAACGATGTATACTGTCGATGAGCTGAATATATTTGGCGCCTTCGGCGCCTCTCCTTGTGCAAAAAAAAAATTCAAACCTTGGCTTGAGGGCAAGTAGTGCCTCCAAATCCAATTGGCAGCTGGCTGTATCTCATACTCCTACTAGACTCTCGGACGAAGATGGCCATTTGTTTCATCGACGAGCCGCGTCACCCGGCCAAAGGCTCCTATTCTATTCTAATGAGGTGCCCAGTTCAGGGTTGAGCACTGCACTGGCTGCTTGGGGAAGTGCCAACTTTACAAAAGCTACTAGATACGAGTAGATGCAATTGAAGCTTCGCTTCGCAAGCCAACAAGATCCCCTCGAGGCGATGCTTCTGACACTAATTCGTTATACTAATGCAACTTGAGTAAGCTGTAAAATGGACCCTTCCTGATCGTTTGATTCCGTTCAAACGACGAACCTTTCAAGTGTGCGTGTGGTGCAAGACAGCATACTCGGCCGTCGGATCTCTGCACCTGCAACCGGCAAATAATCCGAGGCCCCCAGCTAGTTCTGACGGCCTAAACAAATGCGCTCGACCCAACTTGGCAATTTGGGCTGCTCGAGTGTCCGTCATCACTGCCGTCAGTCACGCCACGCCAACCGCACTCGGGACCGGTTTAATCAATCACGGGTAATTTTGGTCACAAGTCCTGTCCACTGCCTACGCGCGCCCACACGCTGACACGAGGGACCACACTGCACTAGTAGAAAAAGAGGCTTCCATCCACCACCATTAGTCCCCAAAATATTCGAACCGCGATTAAAGGGGTCTTTAGTCGCGGTTCGGGAGGCGACCCGCGACTAAAGGTCTAGGTCCAGCGAGCTCGCTTGACAGCTGGGGGACGGGAGGGCTCGCAGTTGGCCTGGCCAACCGCGACTAAAGGTGCCCGAAGGCCTTTAGTCGCGGTTGGTCAGGCCAACCGCGACTAAAGGCCCACCCCTAGTATATATACCATTCAGCACACTCACTTAGCCATTTGGTGCCACTTCTCTTCACAATCTTCACAAGTGGGTAGTGGGTTTGCTTTTGGTTCCTCTTATGCACACAAGGTGTTCGATGAAACGCCCGAGAGAATGAAAGAAACATGATATGAAGTGTTCAAGCCACACTTGAGCTTTCTCATTTATTTTTCGTCCTCGATCGCGGTTAGCAACTTGAACCTTTCATGTGTTATTGATAAAATATGCATGTGTGTAGTTTATTGTATAATTTATATTATTTCTAGCTAGTTAGTTTAACAAATGCATGATAATTAATTATATACTTTATATAATAATAATGCAGATGAATCGGCAATGGATCTACGGTAACCGACTCTCCGGCGAGTTCACTACGGGTTTGAAAGATTTCCTCGTAGTGGCTAATGCGAACAAGCAGAGGGGTTTTGTTATCTGTCCATGTGTTGGCTGTAAGAATCAGAAGGGTTACTCTTTCCTCAAGAGAAGTTCACATGCACCTGCTTCGGCACGGTTTCATGCCAAGCTATAATTGTTGGACCAAGCATGGAGAAAGAGGGGTTATAATGGAAGAAGATGAAGAAGGGGATGATATCATCGATGACAACTATCCTGATCATTTCGGTGATACTTTCATGGAGGATGCTGAAGGTGGGGAGGTGAAGGGGAAGGTGAAGAAGAGGCACGTGATGAGCCCGCTGATGATCTTGGTTGGACCATTGCTGATGCACGGAGACGCTGCGAAACTGAAAAGAAGAGGGAGAATTTGGATCGCATGTTAGAGGATCACAAAAAGTCGTTGTACGCAGGATGCGATAATGGTCTGAAAAAGCTGGGCTGCACACTGGATTTGCTGAAATGGAAGGCACGGAAAGGTGTAGCTGACTCAGGATTTGAAAACTTGCTGAAAATGTTGAAGAATATGTTTCCAAAGAATAACGATTTGCCCGTCAGTACGTACGAAGCAAAGAAGGTTGTCTGCCCTCTAGGTTTAGAGGTTATGAAGATACATGCATGCATTAACGACTGCATCCTCTACCGCGGTGAATACGAGAATTTGAATGAATGCCCGGTATGCACTGCATTGCGTTATAAGATCAGAGGCGATGACCCTGGTGACGATGTTGAGGGTTGATGTCTACGCACGCTTCTATTCCTGTAGACAGTGTTGGGCCTCCAAGAGCAGAGGTTTGTATAACAGCAACAAGTTTCCCTTAAGTGGATCACCCAAGGTTTATCGAACTCAGGGAGGTAGAGGTCAAAGATATTCCTCTCAAGCAACCCTGCAATTAAGATACAAGAAGTCTCTTGTGTCCCCAACACACCTAATACACTTGTCAGATGTATAGGTGCACTAGTTCGGCGAAGAGATAGTGAAATACAAGTAATATGGATGAATATGTGTGGTGATAACAATCTGAAATAAATATGGTAGCAAGCAAACATGTAACAGAACTTGTTGGAAATGGTGTTTCAATGCTTCGAAACAAGGCCTAGGGATCATACTTTCACTAGTGGACTGATACGCGCGAAGCACACGTTCGTTGGGAACCCCAAGTGGAAGGTATTATGCGTATAGAAGCAAGTTTCCCTCGGTATGAAACCAAGGTTATCGAACCAGTAGGAGCCAAGAAGCACGTGAAGGTTGTTGGTGGAGGAGTGTAGTGCGGCGCAACACCAGTGAAACCGGCGCCAACGTGGAACCCGCACAACACAATCAAGATACTTTGCCCCAACGTAACGGTGAGGTTGTCAATCTCACCGGCTTGCTGAAAACAAAGGATTAAACGTATCGAGTGGAAGATGGTGTTTGTTTGCAAAGAACAGTAAGAACAATGATTGCAGTAGATTGTATTCAGATGTAAAAGAATGGACCGGGGTCCACAGTTCACTAGTGGTGTCTCTCCAATAAGATAACTAAGATGCTGGGTGAACAAATTACAGGTGGGCAATTGACAAATAAAGATTCAATACATATCAATGATGATTACTATGAGATTTAATCAGGGCATTACGACAAAGTACATAGACCGCTATCCAGCATGCATCTATGCCTAAATAATCCACCTTCGGGTTAGTGATACGTCTCCAATGTATCTATAATTTCTGATGTTCCATGCTTGTTTTATGACAATACCTACATGTTTTGCTCACACTTTATAATGTTTTTATGCGTTTTCCGGAACTAACCTATTAACAAGATGCCACAGTGCCAGTTCCTGTTTTCTGTTGTTTTTGGTTCCAGAAAGGCTGTTTAGGCAATATTCTCGGAATTCGACGAAACGAAGACCCAACATCTTATTTTTCCCGGAACCTTCCAGAAAGTCAGAGGTGGACCAGAGGGGAGCCCTGGGGGCCCCACACGTGGTGGCCGCGCGGGCTCCACCCTGGCCGTGCCGGCCTAGTGTGAGGAGGCCCCGTGGCCCCTCCGACTCCGACTCTTCGCCCATTTAAGCCGTCCTGACCTAAAACATCGATACGATTGACGAAACTCCAAAAAGACTCCAGGGGCGCCGCCGCCATCGCGAAACTACAATTCGGGGGACAGAATCTCTGTTCCGGCACGCCGCCGGGACGGGGAAGTGCCCCCGGAAGCCATCTCCATCGACGCCACCGCCTCCATCATGCTCCGTGAGTAGTTCCCCCATGGACTACGGGTTCTAGCTGTAGCTAGTTGGTACTCTCTCCCCCATGTACTTCAATACAATGATCTCATGAGCTGCCTTACATGATTGAGATCCATCTGATGTAATCGGTGTTGTGTCCGTTGGGATCTGATGGATTGTTACATTATGATTAGTCTATCTATATAAGTTTGTGAAGTTATTGTTGCTGCAATCTTGTTGTGTTTAATGCTTGTCACTAGGGCCCGAGTGGCATGATCTTAGATTTAAGCTCTATACTTATTGTTTAGATTGTATCTACAAGTTGTTTGCACATGTCTATGTCCGGAACCCGAGGCCCCAGAGTGACAGGAACTGGGATAATCGGAGGGGAAGGCTTAGATATGAGGATCACATGTTTTCACGGAGTGTTAATGCTTTGCTCCGGTGCTCTATTAAAAGGAGTACCTTAATTTCCAGTAGATTCCCTAGAGGCCCGGCTGCCACCGGCTGGTAGGACAAAAGATGTTATGCAAGTTTCTCATTGCGAGCACGTATGACTATATATGGAAAACATGCCTACATGATTAATAGACTTGATGTTCTGTCTTAATGCTATTTCAATCCTATCAATTGCCCAACTGTAATTTGTTCACCCAACACTTGTTATTGGAGAGTTACCACTAGTGTAGATAGTTTGGGAACCCCGGTCCATCTCGCATCATCATATACTCGTTCTACATGTCATTGGAAGTAGTATCAACTATTTTCCGGTGCCATTGCTCTCATATTACTGCTACTGCTGCTGTCGTATTACTGTTACTATCTGCTCTCATATTACTGCTTGCTTTCACATCACCCCTGTTACTAGTGCTTTTCCGGTGCAGCTGAATTGACAACTCAGTTGTTAAGGCTTATAAGTATTCTTTACCTCCCCTTGTGTCGAATCAATAAATTTGGGTTTTACTTCCCTCGAAGACTGTTGCGATCCCCTATACTTGTGGGTCATCAAGACTATTTTCTGGCTCCGTTGCCGGGGAGGCATAGCTCTACTCATAAGTTCACCTGGGGAGTACACTCTACCTCTCTCTCTGCTTTTATTTTATTTTGTCTTGTTAGTTTACTTTTGTCTAGTTTATTTGTGCTTAGTTTATTTCTGCCTAGTTTTATTTTGCTTACTTTACTTTTGTCTAGTTTATTTTTGTCTTGTTTTACTTTCCCTATATACCCAAAAATCCATAAAAATTTGAAAAACCTAAAAATTAAAAACTGCTATTATGGGAGAACCTACAACCTATTTGAAGCTTATAGCATTATATAATAATTATAGAGAATCAAGAACGGGAAAAGTTATGAGTGCTGTGATAGAAAAATTAAATACAATTGCTAAAATCTTGCTTAAACGCCATGATATAAACTGTTGCTCTAAATAGGATACTAAACATCTTAAATTTCAATGTGGCTTTAGTGAGGAAGTTTTAATTAAGAACTATAATTGGAATAGCTATATTCATTTTGGGTTCGAAGAGGTAGAACAATTTGTCTTATTTATGGGAGCCTCTGAGATAGAATCCTTCATATCTAAAAATTATGAAACTTGTGTTGTTTGTAAGGACCTTAAAGATTATGTCTCTTCTATCCTTACTTTTTGCATAGAAAGTTACAGCAATAATCCTTATATCATTGATTATAAAGAGAGACTCATTAATGCACAAGAATGCACTCACAATTTGCAGGAACCAGTGGAAGAAGAAATTGATGAACCTGAAAGCTCATTGGATGAAAAAGAGGAGGAAATTGATGAACTCTGAAAGCTCATTGGATGAAAAAGAGGAGGAGAGTGATGAACAAAAGGAGGAAGAATGGATTAGCTACCCATGCCAACCTTCTAATGAGAGTAACTCTTTATCTCTTACACTATTTGATTGTCCTCCATGCTTACCAAAGGAGGATGAATGTTATGTTCCTGTGGATTCTCTTGAAATATTCCCTATGAGTAAAACTTGTGAGAATAATTATGCTACTGTCATTTATGATAATCCATGCTACTTTGATAAATCTTATGATAATGCTTTGTTTGTGCCTGATGTCGAAATGCATGGTACTAAAGAGTTTTGCTTGGCAAATGTTTATGATAAATCTCTAGATGATGGTCCTATGTTACTTGATAATATTAATTGTACTACTAATGAAAATGGGATTGGAGAGTTTTTGACGTTATCTATGAGTCTCATATCTTTTGAGATTGATCAATCATCTTGTTATATTATTGATAAAAGTGGGTTTGAAAGTTTTAATCCTATTATTTCTGAGCTTGATAAAAATTATGTGTTTGTGAATCATGAAGAGCGTGCTTTATGTGATAGTTATATTGTTGAGTTTATCCATGAAGCTACTGAAAATTATTATGAGAGAGGAAAATATGGTTGTAGAAATTTTCATGGTACTAAACCACCTCTCTATATGCTGAAAATTTTGAAGCTACTCTTGTTTTATCTTCTTATGCTTGTCACTTTGTTCTTCATGAATTTATTTGTGTACAAGATTCTGACGCATAGGAAGTGGGTGAGACTTAAATTTGTTTCGTACTTGCTTTTTGATGCTCTCTTTGCTTCAACTCTCATCCTTATATGAGCATCATTAAAATTGCTGAGCCCATCTTAATGGCTATAAAGAAAGCACTTCTTGGGAGATAACCCATGTCTTTATTTTTCTACTGTTTTGTTGTGTCTTGGAAGTTGTTACTGCTGTAGCAACCTCTCCTTATCATGTTTTTGTGCCAAGTAAAGTCTCTATGGTAAAGTTGATGCTAGATTTGGATTACTGCACAGAAACAGATTTTCTGTCTGTCACGGATTTGCGTAGATCTCTCTGTTGGAAACTCAGAAAAATCTGCAAATTTACGTGCGTGATCCTCAGATATGTACGCAAGTTTCATTAGTTTTAAGTTTTCTGATTTGAGCAACGGAAGTACCTCGTAAAAATTCGTGTTTACTGGCTGTTCTGTTTTGGCAGATTCTGTCTCTGTTTTTTTGCATTGTCTCTTGTGGACTTTAAGTGAGGCTTTCTAGACGTGGAGAGCTGTAGCTAATGTTTTATTGAGTTATTGCAATGTGTCACTACAGGACTAAAGTGGATTAAAGTTTTTTGAGTACTAACCCCTCTAATGAAGTTTATGAGAAGTTTGGTGTGAAGGAAGTTTTCAAGGGTCAAGAGAGGAGGATGATATATGATCAAGAAGAGTGAAAAGTCTAAGCTTGGGGATGCCCCTGTGGTTCATCCCTGCATATTTCAAGGAGACTCAAGCGTCTAAGCTTGGGGATGCCCAAGGCATCCCCTTCTTCATCAACTTATCAGGTTTCTTCTATTGAAACTATATTTTTATTCGGTCACATCATATGTGCTTTACTTGGAGCGCCTGTTTCTTTTGTTTGTGTTTGAATAAATTTGGATCCTAGCAATCCTTGTGTGGGAGAGAGACACGCTCCGCTTTTTCATATGAACACTGGTGTTCTTTGTTTTATTTTTAATGTTCATGGCGGAGTTGAAAACCGTTGCACTTATTAATATTTGGTTGGAAACAGAAAATGCTTCATATTATCTTGGATAATTTGATACTTGGCAATTGTTTTGAGCTCTCAAGTAGATCATGTTTCTCTTGCATCATGTAGTTTAAACCTATTAGTGGAGAACTACCGTAGAACTTGTTGAAATTGGTTTGCATGATTGGTCTCTCTAAGGTCTAGATATTTTCACGGTAAAAGTGTTTGAGCAACAAGGAAGACAGTGTAGAGTTTTATAATGTTTGCAATTTGTTCTTATGTAAGTTTTGTTGTACCGGTTTATACTTGTGTTTGCTTCAAACAACCTTGCTAGCCCAAAGCCTTGTACTGAGAGGAAATGCTTCTCGCGCATCCAAAACCTTGAGCCAAAAACCTATGCCATTTGTGTCCACCATATCTACCTACTATGTGGTATTTCCTTCCATTCCAAGTAAATACTTCATGTGCTACCTTTAAACAATTCAAAAGCTATTATCTCTTATTTGTGTCAATGTTTTATAGCTCATGAGGAAGTATGTGGTGTTTTATCTTTCGATCTTGTCATTTACTTCTGACAGACTCTCAACAATGGACTAGTGGCTTCATCCGCTTATCCAATAATTTTGCAAAAAGAGCTGGCAATGGGGTTCCCAGCCCCAATTAATTACAACTTTCATTAATAATTATCTTCACGTGTTTTGCCCTGATCTATCAGTAAGCAACTTAATTTTGCAAATAGACACTCCTCCATGGTATGTGAAATGTTGGAAGGCACCCGAGGATTCGGTTTGCCATGGCTTGTGTAAGCAAAAGGTTGGGGGGAGTGTCAACCATAAATAATGAAACTAAAATACATGTGTAAACAAAAGAGAAGAGGGATGATCTACCTTGCTGGTAGAGATAACGTCCTTCATGGGAGCCGCTCTTGAAAGTCTGGTTGATAAGGTAGTTATAGTACCCGCTACCATTCGTTGACAACAACAAACACCTCTCAAAACTTTACTTTTATGCTCTCTATATGATTTCAAAACTTGAAAAGCTCTAGCACATGATTTAATCCTCGCTTCCCTCTGCGAAGGGCCATTCTTTTACTTTTATGTTGAGTCAGTTTACCTACTTCCTTCCATCTTAGAAGCAAACACTTGTGTCAATTGTGCATTGATTCTTACATACTTGCTTATTTGCATTCATCATATTACTTTGCATTGACAATTATCCATGAGATATGCATGTTGAAAGTTGAAAGCCACTGCTGAAACTTATAT
>NC_061514.1:40189134-40277312 GCF_022539505.1 Lolium rigidum | reverse complement strand
ATACTACCACCATCAACTACACGCCAGCAAGCTATTTTCCGCACGCGTTGCTACTGCTCATATATATTTATACCACCTCAGCATTTCACTATCTCTTCGCCGAACTAGTGCACCTATTAGGTGTGTTGGGGACACAAGAGACTTCTTGCTTTGTGGTTGCGAGGGTTGCATGAGAGGGATATCTTTGACCTCTTCCTCCCTGAGTTCGATAAACCTTGGGTGATCCACTTAAGGGAAACTTGCTGCTGTTCTACAAACCTCTGCACTTGGAGGCCCAACACTGTCTACAGGAAAGGAGGGGGAACGTAGACATCAAATCGCTGCTTATAAAGGAGTCCGCAGACGACTCGAAAGATGTGTCGCTGAAGATCTTGGCGAGCTTTCCGTTTGCCTTGGTGTCGACGAAGCGTGGCGACGAAAACTCCTCGTCACTCGACGAAAAGTTAGAATCGACCGCTGAAAATTCCGACGAGATCGGAACTTCGAGACGGTAGGATCCTTCTTTGTTGACGCCAAATCGGAATTCTCCGAACGTCATGACGATGGGCTCTTCCAGATAGGCACATGCATCCATACGGGAGGGCGGGTGAGGAATAAAGTCGACTAGATGAGTTTTTTCTGTTTACCTCGATCCATCGCATTGCTAGCCACCGACGAACTCGACGATTCTGGACGTGCCATCGAGATCAGCTCCTTGCAACCTCTAATCCCCACAGACGGCGCCAATTGATAAATAATTAATTTGTCAATGCCTACAGATTATAGACTAGGGTTTTGCTAGAAGTAGAGGGCAAGTAGATCTCGAAGGTTTCAGCCGAAAAGTACTCGACGATTGTAAAACTAGGGTTGTGTTAACAGTAGATTCGATCCTTTCTTCGTCCCTCGACTCCCCCTTATATAGAGGGTGGAGCCGAGGGTTTCGTAATACACAAGTTACAGAGTTCGGGAGGGTTTCGTACCCAACCCGTAAGATTACAAATCTCTATCTTTCCTAATACTACCTCCGTCCCAAGGAATAAGGCGCACGCGTATTCCAAGACGAACTTTGACCATAAAAATTGGGCAACACAATCTTGATTATATTATATGTAATTAGTATCGTTGGATTCGTATTGAAAAACACTTTCTAATGATGCTAATTTCATACGAACAATCTTTATATATTTAAATTAATTCTTGGTCAAACAAAAAGCACGTAAAACGAGGGCGCCTTATTCCTTGAATCGGAGGTAGTACAAACTATCTTTCCTTAATGCTAAATGGGCTTCCAAGTCTTCTTATTCTTCGAGTCCTGGGCCTTTAGTAAACCTCGGGTACCATCTTTGGCAGGCCCATTGGGGATGCCTATGTCAGTTGGTCAGATCGTGATCTTGCAGTGCACGAGAACCGCCTTCCCCCGACCCATGGCTCTGACTCCATGACCCATAGCACCATCTCCACCGTCGCCAACGTCCCGACACCCCACCCCCACCCCCACCTCAGTACGTCACCCCGCGCCGCCTGCTGCCGCTGTCCCCACCGCCTCAGCCGCCACTCCACCGCCGCCCCCTCCCTCTCCCTCTCGAATGATATGGGTACCTGCAGATCATCAAGACGAGGCAAAGAGACAATGATAGGATCGCAAAACTTCTATTCAATCCTTACACATAAAATAAGATTAGATGTACATGAATGCTGCAGGGATTCACCCCGACCCGCAGCCCATGAGAACTACTCACACATAATATCAAGATCAAATACAAATATAGAAATTATTGTGCAAAATACTTAGATTGAAATCACAATATTTTTACAATAGTCACCGATTCTCAAGGATATCTCTATTACAATGGGGATGGCTATGGCTATGGAGGAGATGGAAGATGGAATGGATGAACTATGCTGATGGATCTCCTTCGGTGTGTTGCAGATGGATCTGGTGGATGGCGGCTCTATTTAGCGACAAATGGCTCTCTCTTTAGTGTCGGTCCCTTAAAGACTTTTATAGTTTGACATCGGGAATGCAACCGTGGGTAGTACGGGCGGGGCTTGCCCGTACCGATGCCCGTTAAAACCCCTGGAACCGCCTTTCCTAACGTAGTCAACCTTGCCATGCTCCTGACACGATTTTCTTCAGTAATTGCATGTCCATTTGCTATTATGACGTGATATCCTTCACATCATCCAAAAATAAAAGAGATTACACATCTTTGCATTGATTAGGCATTAGTGGCAAGTTGAGAGGTAAACTTAGTCAACTTCTTGACTTAGATAAGGGTTTAAACGCAAGAAAATATGGCGTATTTCACAACCATCATCACCCCGGGCCACCTGGTGCCACTCTACCATCCACCCCCATCGCTGCCTCCCCTCCCCTCCCCCCGATGACCAACTCGTCTACGTCGCCACCCTGCCTGCACCTCGCCGCACACCGCCTCATCTCGCGCCCGCTTCGCTCCTCCGCCACTGGGAGGATGGTGGGACCCATGGGACATGCATCAGTAGCTTGACCCGGAGGTTGCGAGACGAGCGTGCCTCCGGAGGAACCGAATGATTTTCCATATTTATTGGTCAAGATGTTTTTTTTAAATGAAGGCAATAACTTTACTTCGTTCATTAAGTGCCAAGTTTTTAGGAGAAAATCAGACGAAAACCTACAACAGGGCCAAGCCCACATCCACAAAGACCCACACACGCCGCCGCGAGAGGCACACCAAGCCACCCTGGCTACCCACAGAAGGTACACAGACGCAAAGCGGTTGGCCTATGCCAAACAGATGACCCCTCGACAAAACGCATGCAACTCCGATTCTGAAGACGAGCCCTTGAGTGAAGATGCGCAAGACCTACGAGAAATAGGATCTTCACTGTCGAACTGCCCCTCGAAGGTCATCGTACACCACCAAGAAACAACTCAACTTGACGGCAAGAGGAGACCGACCAAAGACATTCGAACACGCCGAAACAGAGCCAACTAACACGCTCTTGGAGCGACCAAACCTTTCTCGTCACCATTGTTGTTGTTACGGCGGTACACATGCTTGAATCAGATGGGCTGATAGTATTGTTGCAAATGCTGATACGTAACCGTGTTTCTAATAACTTCTGTGTTGTGTATTCACTTCCACTAATCCCTATCCTGAACATGATCGGGTTCCTCGTTGGATCGAATGCTACTGAATTGGTGAAGTTATCACTCACCACAGTACTACATTTAACATTTGCGAGATCCTGATCGCAGATTCGTGTGAACTTGCTGCCTGATCTCGTGGTGCACGCGACCACCAGAATCCAGAACCGCCTCCCCCGACCCAGAGCGACCCATAGACCATAGCATGGCTCTGACTCCATGACCCATACCATCCATCTCCACCGCCGCCACCGTCCCGACACCACCTCACTACGTCACCCCGCGCCGCCTGCTGCCACTCCACCATCCACCCCCTACCCCGCCCCCACCGCCGCTCCTTCCTCTCCGATGACCAGCCCATCCGCGCCGCCGCCCTGCCCTCACCTCGCCGCGCACCGCCTCACCTCGCGCCCGCTCCGCTTCCTCCGCCGCTGCCTCCGCGTGCGCCCGCTCGGCCGCCCCGAGATCCGCCGCGACGCGCGCGAGGTGCCCCGCTGCTCCCCCTGCCCCTCCTCCTCCCCGCCCCCCGCCCGCCTCTACGCCTGCCTCTCCTGCGCCACCGTCTTCTGCCCCTCCCACGCCGCCTCCCACGCCTCCTCCTCCTCCCCGGGCCACCAGATCGCAGTCGACGTCGACCGCGCCGAGCTCTTCTGCGCCGCCTGCGGGGACCAGGTCTACGACCCGGACTTCGACCACGCCGTCGTCCTCGCCCAGTCCACCGCACTCCACCCCCCGTCCACCTCCACCTCCACCCCCACACCCGCCCCCCGCAAGCGCCGCCGCGTCGACTACCGCGCCTGGGCGCCAGATCCGGCCGAATCCGCACTCGTGAGCTCCGCCGCCGATCCCACCACTTCCGCATCCGCCACGGAACCAGCTGGCCTGCGCGGGCTAAACAACCTCGGCAACACCTGCTTCATGAACTCCGTGCTCCAGGCGCTCCTCCACGCGCCGCCGCTCCGGAACTACTTCCTCGGCGATCGCCACAACCGATTCCTCTGCCCGCGCCGCACGCCCATGAGGCACCGCGCCACCGATGCGGACGCCAAGGCCGCCTGCCTCGCCTGCGATCTCGACGAGATCTACTCGGCAACCTTCTCGGGGGAGCGCACGCCATACAGCCCCGCCAAGTTCCTCTATAGGTCCGGATCTCAACCTCTATTTGCATTCGTTGATGTCGCGCTGTCATTTCAGCAACGTGCAGTTTTATTTTCAATGCTGGGTTCGTTGCGTATTAGAGAAGTTAGCCGACCTTAGTTAAATGGCTGTGTCAAGTATTGTAACTGCGTCTTGTTTGAGACAGTATACTGTATATTCTCTCCTGCAAAACATAGTGGAACTGTTTGAAGTTAGATCATGCAGATTGCAAGTCTACTTAACATGATATGGAATGATATGAACAGAGGTATATCACTAAGATGGGCAGGATCTGCTTAGTGGGAGTTGTGCTACTGGGGGGTAATGGTTGCATGTTCCTATTTCAGGAAATCCCATTGTATATAGAGCATATAGTGTTAAGTTCTTATGTTTTCATTTGATTCTGCAAGTACTCTTGGCATGCCGACCTAAATGTTCGTTGGACTGTGATTATTGACCAATTGACAAAATGCATGAGCACCTGTTAAATCCTTTCAAGTCAGTTGTTTGAGAGATCCATGTGAAAGTATCACAGGCATTTGCTCTATTTTTTGATTCATTTATTGTGTAACCAATTTCAGTTTTGTGCTACAACAGTATGTCTTGCTACTTCCAAGTTATTATGCAAGTATGTAGCATCTGTAGTGGGTACATAAGTATCTTGTTGATTCTTTGTCATGGCCTATCAAAAGTCTCTTATGTTTCTTGGGGACAAACTGTTCATGCATTTGCTACTCACAACGTACGCGTGTTACAAATGTCCTATGGCTATTTTAAAATTATTATCATCGTAGAGAGAAATAGTGCAGCCCAGACATCTTCTTAAGCAATAATGTTAAACTGCACTTGATTCTTCTGTTTTATGAATGGAAGTACTTGATTTTCTTCTGATTTTTTATCGTTATGAATTGTTAGCTGGTGGCAGCATGCAACAAACCTTGCAAGCTATGAGCAACAGGATGCACATGAATTTTTTATCTCCATCCTTGACCATATTCATGAAAATATAAAGGATGATGAGCACAAATCACATGAACAAGGTAGTTAGCTTCTCTCTTTCTACTTTTCGAAAATACTTGCATGTACTGCAATAAGTTCAGATATGAACTAAACGGTCAATTTTTTGCAAAATTATTCTTCAGGATAATCACATGTTGTGTATACGTCGAATGCCATGATTGGGACACCTTTTCTGTTCAGTTCTTCCAGATCCATCTCTTACGAGATAATTTGTGGCTCCTGAAATATTGTTCTTGCTTGTTTCTCCTACTATTCTTAGGACAGGCAAACAAGTGAAGTGTGAGAAAAATAATCATCTTCCTGTATTTGTCTTTTACTAGTCTGGGTTTTGATATGCTGGACTATGATTTATTGTGAAAGTCATCATTTAGTCTTATCTTGCTCTTTATATGTTAGACTGCAATTTGCCTTTGCAAATGTGTTCTGTTAATGTTCTTGGTTGTAACCTTCATATCTTTTTTTTTTCTCATAATAGGCCATGGAGACTGTTGCATTGCACACCGGGTGTTTTCTGGTATCCTGAGATCAGATGTCATCTGCACAAATTGTGGGTTCTCATCCACAACTTTTGAACCTTGCATGGACTTCTCTTTAGACTTGGATGCTGGATGTAACGTTTCTCGTGGTGTTGCAAACCCAAAAGCACGCAATGGAGAGAGGAACTTAGCTGGCATGAATCCCAAGGTATCATCAACACTCATGAGATGTTTGGAGCGGTTTACCAGGGCTGAGAGGCTAGATGCTGACCAGAAGTTCTTCTGTGAACGTTGCAAGGAGAGGCAAGAGTCCCTTAAGCAAATGTCCATTCGGAGGCTTCCACTTGTTTCCTGCTTTCACATCAAGAGATTTGAGCATTCGTCAGTTAAGAAGATGTCAAGGAAGGTTGATCACTCTTTGCAGTTCCCTTTTTCTCTTGACATGGCACCTTACCTGTCATCCTCAGTTCTCAGAAGCAGATATGGGAACCGCATATTTCCATCAGAATCCATAGATTCAGAAGCAGTTTCGGAATTGTCTTCAGAATTTGAAATATTTGCGGTGATCACACATAGTGGCAAGCTAGATGCTGGCCACTACGTGACTTATCTCAGGTTAAACAATCAGTGGTACAGATGCGATGATGCATGGGTAACCAGAGTTGATGAGCATACTGTCAGGACTTCCCAAGCATATATGCTCTTCTATGTGCAGAAGACGCTTTACTATAAAGCTTGTGAAAGGCCAGCTGCAGTCTGAATGATTTTGAACAAATACTGAGAGCCTTATTCTGTACCACCAGGAAATACCGCCATCATGTGATAGAACATAGCCAGCAAGGTGGACGGTCAAGTTTTGTATTCTCATTGACCATAGAATCAATCAGAGTTTTTTTTTTGGCGATTTTCAACTGCCAGCAACCCAAAAGGAAATATGGTCAGATGTATATGTTGGATTGTCTTGTTATCCTGATGATGGATATCTTGGGGGGTTTTCGTTGAACTGAAAGCACTCAATTATTTGACACCATTGGTGGTGATGTTCTGACCAATCTTACTGGATGTAACATTGTTTTGCGCCAAGCAAAGGGTGGAGTATGTAGAAGTGGGACAAAGGGTGGAGTATGTAGAAGTGGGACAAAGGGGAACCTAATTTTTTGATGTGTTCCTTAGTAATTGAATGCCATCTCTGTTGGAGCTAGAGTTCTATATTGCTGACATCTGTAGGTTAGTCTGCCTTTTGTCTCTCCCTCATTTGATTTGTTCTTGCTTGTACTTCATAGATGAAATAAAGAAATATAGCTGATGAGATGAAATAGCTTTTTTTTTCATTCTTTTTCTTTCGTCAGCTGTTGTTCTGTTTTTTGTTTTTATTGACCTGGCTGTCAATGTTTTTTTTTTGTTTTACTTCAATTGTACATTCCCTGGTTGAGTAAATACGTGCTGCAGATACGGATCTTCATAGAATTGCTCGACGAGATCTTGTATTCTTTGAAGTGCAGTAGGTGTCGCAGACTTATTTGCAAGTTTCAGATTAGTCAGGTCAGTGTGTCTTTTCCATATCCTAGTTGCTGGGATGTGAAGGTGCCTGAGTCAGTGACAAGCTGATCACGCTTGTTGAAGATCCGTCGGCCTGTTGACTGTTGTTCTGAATGAACGGCATCCATTCAATGATGCAAGCCTGTCAAAATTGCCGTCGTTTTCAGCACTGAGGGGCGAGGTTGTTTCGCCAGAAGTCTGGAAGAGAGCAACGTGCGGATTCCTTACATTCGCTTTACTGGGAAGAACACCTGTAACTGAAAGGAAAAGGCTCAGGATCAGATCCGATCAATTACTATGGGCTATGAGTTGTGACGATAAGATCCTGAAAACAAAAAGGAAACACTTTCCTTTTGTCAAAAAAAGAAGAGGAAACACAGTTTGATCAAAATGAAAGTGGCGACGCATTATTAGCTTATCAGATATACTTGGAAGAATATCTTTTCGAGTTTCTGTACTTATTTGACCTGATATTTTTTTTGAGGGAATATTTGACATTTTGACCTGATAATTTAGCTAGCTTGAGGGAGTGATCAAACGGCAACCCTTTTCTGAAACTGGAAGGAACAGATAACACACTCCACGCGTGCCACTTTCCACCCCAGCTTCGCTGGTCTGCCCGCGTGCAGTGGCCAGTAGCCACTGTGCTAGTTTGCTGACCAAGATTTCGTACATTTTCTGGACAAAATGCGTACCGGAATCGGGCCCAGCCTGTCAGCATCGGCTCCAGCAATTGCAAGTTGCTTCCAGAATGAAAAGTTTTACCCAGATCTCACCCCCAACCGGCACGTACGACTGGCATTTCATAAATGAACAAAAGCAGGCACATCACCGACGACCTGCTAATTGCTGCTTATCAGCTGCATTCCTTGACTATTCGCGTGCATTTCTGCCTTGTGTGCACGCTGAACGTGTGCTCTCAGCTCTCGAAGTCCACACTAGCACTCACATTTCACACTAGTCCTTCTCTCCTACCAGTCGGCAGTTGTTGACGCTTCATAATCGAAGAGAAGGACTTGACGATATAACTGCATATCTTGTCATTTATCTTCGATTGGTTACTGCACACATGATACCTTCATGTAATGCTGACAAGCCCATCGTACCAGAATCGTCTTGCAATTATATCACTGAACCAACTGGGCATGAGGTCGGCATCCATATGGGGAGCACTGGCGAGGCCATGTTGCCGTCGAATGCTTTGATGGAAGCATATATATACGTTCGTCTAATGAAGTAAAGGAGGAGTATAAGTGAGCAAACCGTCGTATTCAAGCTACAAGCTTGCTATAGCTAAGGCGCACGTAACTAATGCTGTAGAAGGCACGTCATGGTCCACCAAATTATATAACAAGATAAGAAAGATAACAAACTTTGTCTCGCCCAATGATGCGCCAGGTTTGGCTTCTTTTGAGATTTTCTATTGTTATCACTTTCCGAAACGAAGATTGTCTTCTGTTATGCTTCAGCAATGCTATTGCTAGGCCATGAGTTTGTTTTGCAGTAGCTATATCGAGCAGGAGAGCAGTCTGAGCAGAGTGTTGAAATTATTGGCCCAAAACCAATATTTATTAACAATAGTTTCTGCCTCATTCATGTGTGGCAAGAGGTGTGACTAAAGTTTAGTGTCACATGTTAGTTTATAAGGAGTTTGAGCTCCATATAAGGAAAGCTCTTTTCCATGTTGTATAAGGCATGCGAAAAGAAGACCTACACGTGCTCCTCCTTCGCTGCTCACCCGTGTTAAATATAAATACGCTGCCTAGTCTCCCTCCATCAGTTCGGACTTTTGGTTCAATTGGATAGTGCAGCAATCTTTCATGGTATCAGAGCCAAGAGGTCTCAAGTTCAAGATCTTGCTCACGCAGTTTTAAAAACAAAAAGAAAAAAATTCTGCGGCGCTAAGGACTAAAATAGCCTAGACGTGAGGGGGAGTGTTAAATATAAATACACTGCCTAGTCTCTTTCCATCAGTTCGGACTTTTGATTCAATTGGCTACTGCAGCAATTTTCAACACATGTTCGAGAATGTGTGGGGCTGAGGAACCACCTATACACCGTGTATGAGTTGCCTTTCCCTTCGCCACACATGTTGGAGAATCTGAAAAGTTTTTTTATCCAAAGTTGCATCAGCATACACCGAAGGACGGGATAGTAGGCCTCTAGAGCCTCGGCTGTTGTAGATCTGTATGGGTGAGGGGTGATCAGATTTTAAGGGAGCTCTCTAACTCCGTAACACGGCTACTGGCAAACACCATGTTAGAGGAGAACTCCTTCCCCGACAATGGCTTCTTTCTGGATGTCAACAACCTCTTCGTCGAACTGGGTGACAACGCCAACGCGAACATGAATGCGCAGGTTGTACCATATGTGATTATGTCCTTTCTATTTGAGATTTTGGTAGAGTTTTCTTGATGTATCAATTAGATTAAATGTGACTATCATGTCTACATGTAATCTTTTTTTTTACGGAACCTCGTCAAGAGGGCGGGGAGCTCCCGCAATGCATTATAGGAAGAGGGAAAATGATCTAGTTAATAAGGGAAACCGGACCTGAAAACCATACAACACACGGTCAATTAAGGGAAACCGGTGAAAACCACACACACCCAACTAGAGTTTAGGGGACATCATCAGATCCAGATATAAGTGTCCCATGGCCAAGGGCCATACATGTAATCTTTTCATCTTCCATTTACTTGAATTATTTAGTATATGGTAATTTTCTTATATATTCAACATAAAGAGAGAAAAACTTGGGATTATTGATCGCCTTTGCAAGTCTTGGAAGCAAAGGTCGTTAACTAAACTCACACTCACTCAAGGTACTACGAGAAGGGCTTATGATATCTAACACTTCTCAAGCTCCATCAAATGCATGCTGAATCGTTCAACATCCGTCCCATATCTCCGTGGAAGATCGAATCGCCATTAGACTGGCCACAATAGGAGTATCATAAGTAGTATCATGCATGCCATGTTGACAAAAATCTGATGTGGCAGACCAATTAATAAGGTGAGAGATGAGAGTGGTATCATAATATGATACCGTATCATAGCACGTAAAACTAGAAAACTTAATGACAAACACATCATGTACACACATTTGCATTGAGATTCTACAAAACATTAAAGATGATGATACTATGATAATATCTTATGATACTATGCATTGTGGGGTTAGTATCATAAACTAGTATCATGTGCATGATACTAGTGTATGATAATTCCCATTGTGACTAGTCTTAGCGTGGTCCACCAAGCTATCGATTGCTACATAGTTGACCAACACCTTTGACCTTGTTACTCCCTCCGGTTCATATTAATTGACTCTAATATGTATGTATCTAGACATATTTTAGTTCTATATACATCCATATTGGAGTCAATTAATATGAATCGGAGGGAGTACTAAAACACACAAACAATCATTTAGTACTGTGGTAACGTAATGCCAACAGCCTAACCCGTCCCTTTTTCATCAGCGTGACCAGGACGTCCGGCACCATGGCACTCAACGCACTCTTCCCCTGATCACAATTCCCATCGCGTGACACAGCTTCCACCCCGCAAACGGGCCGGCACGGTACTCTACCCTCGCACGCGCGCACCACCCGGCCAAAGAATCTCACCAGTGTGTAGTACCGATCTTCGGCCCCGGCCGCGTCCGGCCGGACAGCAACCGGCCGCTCCGTATCCCGACCGACACCGCCACCGCGCGCCACCCTGCCTGCCTCGCCGCGGCCACGCCAAATACCACTCCCACGCCACGCCGCGCGGCCACCTCCTCAGTCCCCGAAAAACTCGCCGTGCCGTCGCCGGACACCGAACCGGCGCGAGCCCACCCGAGCGGCGCCGCCTCGTCTCCTCCTCGCCGTTAAGACCACAATAGAAACTTCCGCTGGTTGGTCCGGTCGCCCCCACCCACCACCACCGCCACCTCTGCCCCCAAAACCGTTCTCCTCCCCGCGCCCTCGCTCTTTCCGTGGGGGAGCGAAGCGGGGCGGAGCTCACCCACCGAGTCCACCGCAAGCATGTGCTGAGCCGCCGCGCAACTGCGCTGCGCGACTCCACCCCCCTCCGCTCCGCGCGCGGTTAAATTGCTCGCCTTTCTCCTGCTCCTCCCGCCACAGCACGACATACGAAGGGGTTGCCGCGCTATGGGTTCCAGTCTCAAGTACCGCGCCGGGCTCGTCCTCATCGGCGCCGTCGTGCTCATATGGGTCACCTCCGCCGAGGTCACGCAGGTACACGCAGACACAACTCTTCCCCCCTCTTCTTGTTCGGCTTGTTCCTTCTTTTTGATTGTTGTTTATTCGAGACCTGGATCTTGGCCTGAGATGGTGCTTGCTTAATTACAAGCCGATTAATCTGACGGTTTCAGTAGCCTTTTTCTGTGCCATTTGTTCTGCGTCTGAATAGTTCATTATCATGCGCAGGCTTGTCGAAACCTCTTCTTGTTCGGCTTATTCCTTCTGTTTAATTGTTGTTTATTCGAGACCTGGATCTTGGCTTGGGATGCTGCTTTCTTAATTATCAGCCATTATCTGATGGTTAAAGCAGCCTTTTTTCTGTGCAATTTGTTCCGCGTCTGAATAGTTCAATATCATGCGCAGGCTTGTCTGTAGTGGAAAAGTGATCAGGGGAATGTTATGGCAGCATCATTAGAATTTGGCCGAATTACTCTTCCTGTTCCATCCCGATTTCGTGGTCTTGCCACAAAGTGGAAATTTGCATATCTGTGGAATTGTCGCGTACTGATTTTTTGAAAAAAAAAAACAAAAGTTGCTATAGTTGTGCATCTGTCATCACTCATCAGTTAGTTACGGCAAGTGTGCATCGCCAATACCTGTCTGCCTGATTCTAGGTGGTTGTGATATTATTCTTGCTCTCACCTAATTCATGATTGTATATTAGATGGGGAACCTTACTTTACTGTTGGCAATCAGGATAACATGTGCTTTTTTACTTAAAAAAACATTTTTTGTTCCTTTCAAAAGAGTTCTGTTGTCAAATGAATCGAATTTTAGCTTCAGTATCTGAACTGAGCTTGTGTGCGCAGGAGATATTCGCTGACTACAAGCAGCCATTCGCGATCACTTACTTGGGGGCCTCCCTTATGGTCATTTACATTCCCTTGGCATTTCTGAAGGATTTCATATACAAACTGTTGAGAAGGCCTTCTGGAAGCAACAGAGCGTCGAAAGTCGCGAGCAAATCTTCCTTTGGCGGCAGCGCTCCTCTGAAGAATGGTGAATTTGAGAAGATGCTGGAAATGGAGCCGCAGAAAACCGTGGTGATAGATTTTACTGATGTGGACCTCCCTGTAGTAGAAGAGGCAAAGCCACTTATTTGTGGAATCGGTGAGTTTGGTGATGATGTTCTGAAGGAGCAACAGCTTTCCACCAAGGAGATTGCAATTTACGGATTATATCTTTGTCCCATTTGGTTTGTCACAGAGGTAACATTCCAATTATCTGCCTGTTTGATCCATTGAGTAGTTTGATTTTTTTTTTTTTTGGTTTCAATCATACAGACAGTAGCTTGATCGATACAGTTACTCATCTTCCCTTATGCTCTTATATGGATGCAGTATTTATCAAATGCAGCCCTTGCAAGAACAAGTGTTGCCAGTACTACTGTACTATCTTCAACTTCGGGACTCTTCACACTTTTCATTAGTGTGCTCCTTGGCCAAGATTCCATTAACGCTGCCAAAGTTATTGCTGTTTTTGTTAGCATGGCTGGTGTAGCAATGACAACTATGGGCCAGACTTGGGCAACAGATGAATCTGAAGTAAGCAATGCAGGGTGAGTTGGGTTGGCGCCAACTGCCAAGTGACCTGTCTATTGTTTGTACTTGCTTGCTTTGTAGTAAGATGGTTAGCTGTAATCAATTTATTTTTCTTAAAAAGGAGAACTAATTTTTTTTGCATTTCTATGTCCTGGGGAAATCGATGAGATTTTTTTAATGAGCTTGCAACTTTGGTATATAGAATTTATCGCCTTGCTAACCGTTCATAAGCATTATAACTGCAGGGCCACACAGAGGACTCTTCTAGGTGATATGTTTGGTCTTCTGTCAGCTGTGTCATATGGTCTCTTCACTGGTAGGTTGTTGCACTTCTCTGTTCAGTTCCTACTCGAACGTTTTCAGTTCAATGCCTAATTGTTTCAATATCATTCAGTGCTTCTCAAAAAGTTTGCTGGAGGGGAAGGATCAGAAAAGGTTGATGTCCAAAAACTGTTCGGCTTTCTCGGACTTTTCACTCTTTGTCTTCTCTGGTGGCTTGGTAAGATTTTCCTTTTTGCAAATTTGGTTGCTTAATAACGTTCAAATCTCAAACATTCATTGATAGAAATAGCATGTTAAAATGAAAACTGCTGTTGACATATGAGCCATACAGCATTGTATGGGAAAGCTACATGGACCATGGCTGTATTCATTTATTTATGATCCAAAATGTTCTGTACATTACATGTCAATCTTTATTTGGTATTCTGGCAATTTGTTGAGTTCAAGGCTTCAAGCACATATACTTTGATTGTATTTATAGTTGGTTCTTGGTTTGAATGAATATATGTTTTTGCTGAAGTGCTTCTATCTTTCAGTCTGGCCATTAACTGCAAATTTAATTGCTTTTGCTCTTATTGTGGCTGTATTCATTTATTCCATTGATCCAAAATGTTCAGTGCAGTATGCATGTCAACGTTTTATCTGGGTATTCTGGTCTAATTTGTCACAAATAGCCTCTGTGGACGTTCTTCTGTAGTTTTGTTCAACCATATATACTTTGCATGTATTTATGGTTGGTAATCTGGTCTAAATGGTCGGCAAATACATTTTGTGTCTGAGGTTCTTCTGTAGTTTGGTTCAACCACATATAGTTCGCATGCTTTTTTTTTTTTGAAGCTTTCGCATGCATTTATAGTTGATTCTTCGTCTGAACATACATATATGCTTAAGTACTCTTATCTTTTCAGTCTGGCCATTAACTGCACTAGGCATTGAGCCAAAGTTTACAATGCCCCACTCAGCTAAAGTGGATGAAGTTGTTCTGGCAAATGGCCTTATTGGGAGTGTGCTATCAGACTATTTCTGGTACGCGTTAAAAGAAGACTGGTGTTTTTTTTGTTTCTAATATATTGCATAACTGCGTTGTTTTGACAACAGAACTTCTGTGCAGGGCTCTATCTGTTGTTTGGACTAATCCCTTGGTGGCCACCTTAGGCATGTCACTCACAATTCCACTAGCGATGGTTGCTGACATGGTCATCCATGGTCGACATTATTCAGCAGTCTACATTATTGGTTCTCTACAGGTAACTGATGCCCTGAATCTCCTTATTTGAGGTTATGTGAAAAGCTATATTTCAAACTCCTTAGCTGCACTAAACAAAACTTGTGTTGTCATTTCCGAAGTTGGAACAGCTAGTGACATCCCCATGTTCTGTGAACCTCTATCTATACCAGATCACTCTTATTTGCATTTGCTATTTTATTTGACTCTGACTACCTGTGCTTTTGCAGGTATTCTCTGGCTTTGTCATTGCCAATCTTGCCGATCGCTTTTCACGTTTTCTGGGTCTATAGTCATGAAATCTACAAGGTTGTACCAGAGTGTACATCTGTAAGGTTAGGTCGATTAGCTATGAAGTGTACATTCGGAAATCCGGGTTGGTTAGTCAAAGACAACCATGGCCTTCTGTTCAGAAGGATTGGGGAACGAGCACCGCAGCTCTGTTTTTCTTTAACCTTTGGCTCTCTTTACACACAAAAATGGAGGATTTTGTTCTGATGAAATAGAATACAGTAAAAGTAGGACGCGAAGGCACATTATGCTGTAGCAAACCTTTGCACTGTAAATTATCTAGTAGCTTGCTGCACAATGCTTTGTCAACGTATACTGTATAGCGCTGTTATTCTCAGCAGCCTCAATCGTCAATGCGTTATTTTGCAACATGAACTGCATACATATGATGAATTGAATCGATGGAGGCACTCTGAGACGTGTTAAATAATATGTGCAGTTGAGCCACACCAAAGTTTCCAAGAAACTGAAAAAGTCCACTTCTCGTCCACACCAAAGTTTCCAAGAAACTGAAAAACGTTCCTCGTCGTTGAACACTTGGGAAACTTCACTTTTGGTCCCAACAATTATTTTTTGTTTAGAACGAACCTAGAATTTTCAGAATGGTTCACTTTTCATTCCTTTTCAGTTGAATTGAGCAAATCGTTGACGTGGAAAGAAGAAATAAAGAAGCAATCGAATTGGTTTAGAACCAAACCAAACCCAAACTAGCTGAGATATCCAACCCAACATCTTAATGCATAAAACAACGAAATCCTTGGGTACTTGAACCTGTCTCTCGCTTGATTTCTCTCCTTTTCAATTCACTTGAAATGTTGTGCCACAAAGGTCCGCTTGCTTGCCTATCAACATCTTCCGCATCTCATACCCTGGCACCGTTGCCTTGAGTATTTGGTCATCCATGGCAAACATTTGCCTAGCCCAACCGGGATAAAAACTAAAAGTGAATGATTATGAGAGTTCAAGGTTCACTTTGAACCAAACTGAAGTTCTAGAATAAAAAATGGACTTTCACTAGAATTGAAGGACCAAAAGTGGACTTTTTTCTTAATCAATCCATCATCAAGTTTGAATGATATTTCATACTTTGTCAACTATAGATATTACCAGTTCGAAAGAAAAACAATACTCCCAGATGTTACCTACTCTTAAATTGAATTCTAATTTGTTCTATGTCAAACTTATTTACATTTGACCGACTATATAGAAAATTATATTAAGATGTACGTGTGAATTTTGCGTTTCATTTTTTTAATTTGTTTTAAATATTTGTAACATGCATTTCAAAATAGAGGGAGCATATGCTTCCATGTGCTAAAAGCTACTCTTTATTAAATTAGTCTAGTGTAGATTAAAATTTAAGACTGTACATATTTGAAGTTGTAGACATTAAAATTTTGGTACTTCCTCCGGCTCAAATTAATTGACATGTAACAAATGTGTGGATCCATAATAGAGCGCACGATTTGTTAATTTGTATAGCCCAAAAACAAATGTATTTACTTATCAAATTTTACATATGCATAGTGGAGCATACACTTTCGAACCAAAAAAAAAAACTCTACCGTTGGGTTGAGTAAAAAAAAAAGATACTCCGTATTGTAAGATAAACCCGTGTAACGAAGCGGAGTCAGCCCTCTCGGGACCGCCGTAATTCGATGCCATACACGGCAAAGTCGGCGTTCTGCGCGGGGTCGCGCAGCAGCGGCCTGGTGACCCTGTCGACCTCGGCCACGTCCAAGCCTTCGTCCCGCAGCACGTCCACGCACTCCTGCACGCCGCACCGCACTTCGCTCGCCGCCCAACACACCGTGCCGTCCCGCCACAGCCGCCGCAGCGTGGCCGCCATGGCCGGCATCTCCTCCGGGTCGTAGAAGACGTCCGACATGAGCACCACGTCCACGCATGGGACCTCACGATCGAGCATTACCATGTCTTCCTCCTCGCCCCAGCGCAGCTCCCGCACGTCGGCCTGCGCTGTGTCGAGCCCGTTGGCCTCGGCGTTGGCCCTGAGGCCCGGCAGGAGCGGCCGCACGTCCGTGAGCACACAGCGCGCGGCGCCGAGGCATGCGACGGCCGCGATACCCGGGAGGCCCGTGCCTGCGCCGAGCTCGAGCACGGTGGCGCCGAGGAGCTGACTGGGCACAGCCGAGGCGAGGTGGCTGGTGAGGACGATCGCGGAGTCCCATAGCCAGGAGCCGGTGAGCGCGCGGCCGGTGGCCGGGTCATGCGCGCCGTCGCGCTCCACCACGGCCAGGGCTCGGCCGGCCACATCTACCTGCAGCGGCGCATGCATCACGTGTGGCTTATCTGCTCGATCGACCTCGACGGGCGATCACGCTGGCGTCGCTGGGGTCTGGACATCATATTACCCAGCTTTATTCGCAAGCTTCCGAACGGATGATGGAAGGTTCAGGATAATGCCGGGACCGCCGCTTGGCTGTCTCGATGATTTGTAAGCTTACCTTCTATCCATGACCGGCTTGGCCAGCCATGCGTGTTCATACACCAGCTAACCTCATCGCCCTTCACTCTTAGAGCGATAATATGGCTCAACGCCTATCCAGTATCTACCAGCAACACAACTTTCCGAGAACCGCGATACCGTCGTCAGAGAAGTACATTTGCACTTATAACTGCTTCCTTGCCCACTGAATTAAAATGACTTACTACCTCATCTAGAAATAAGTGTCTTAGAGCATCTCCAGTCGCGTCCCCCAAATCGTCCCCCAAACCGCGCCGGATCGAGCGTTTGGGGGACGTGTTTTATTCGTGCCGCGTTTGGGGGACGTCGCTCCCAGCCGCGTCCCCCAAACGCCGCCCCCAAATGAATATTTGTGCACGAAAATAAAGGTTTTCATTTAATTTTGATTATATATTACAAAGTTTGAATGAAAACGGCTAGATTTCATCTAAACCTAGACTACTGACCGCCCGGCGGCGCGTTCGACGGCCCCGCCCCGTCGTCGCCTCCCCTACGCCGCAGCTCCTCCTGCGCGCGCCTCCTCTCCTTGCGTTCGGCGGTGGCCAGACGGTGCCGCTCCCGCCGCGCGTCCTCCGCCGTCCCCGCTGCGCCGCCTGGAGGGAGAGCTCGATGGCGCGACGAATATGCGCCTCTTCGCGGGCACGGGCGTCGTCCTGGAGCTTCTTCTCCGACTCGAAGGACTCGACGAGGGCGCGTTGCTGATCGGCCGTCTCGTTCGGGTGCGGCCCGTCGTCGTCGGACCAGTCGAACTCGTCGTCGTCGTCGTCCTCCACCTCGGTCTCCTCCGCCTCGGCCTCCTCCTCCTCCATTGGCGCCTCCTCCTCCACATCTGTTGGCGCCTCCATCATCGCCGCCGCAAACGCGTCGGCCTCCGCCGCCAACTGCTCCGCCCGCCTCCCCATAGCGCCGTCGGCGCCGCCTCCCGCTGCCGACGCTCCTCCGCCGTCACTGGCTGCCGGAGCTCGATCGACTCACGCCGCGCGGCGCTCGATCGAGTCACGCCGTTCACGGAACAGCGCACTGCCGCTCATCGCGGCGGCGCCGGCGCTCGTCGGCCCATCGCTGCTCCATCTCCTCCGGTGCCGGCGTCGTCGCGCCTCTTGTCCTGTCGAGGCGTCGAACGCCGCAACGGTGTCGCACTGCTTGCTCTGCCACGCTGCTGCCGCCGCGGCCTCCTCGGCTGCGGATGCGAGGGCGGAGAACGCCGCTAGATCCGCCGCCTCGCTGCGCCTCACGCCGCGGCGGGCCTCCTCCTCGAGTGCCTCCTCTAGTGCCGCACGCCGCTGCCGGGCTGGAAGTGGAGGAGACGGTGGAGGGAAGTGGCCATCGCCGGGGCGGTTCGCCATTGCCCGCGGTGATGGAGGAGACGGCCGTGGAGCGACGAGGGCTGTGTTTGTTGCCGGCGGGGTGTGGTGGCTACCATTGATGAGCCGGGAGACCTTTTATAGACGCCGGCGTCGGGAAGAAAGCGCGGGAACAGACGAGAAGAGGCGGGAAGATCGCGCGGGAACGGGCGGTGGCGTGCGAACGCCGGCGACGCGTGGAGGCTGCGCAGCACCGACGAGACATCTCGCCTGCCCCTCCGTCGCCATTAAGGCAAAGATGCCGCCGTGTGTCACTGCGCGCGAATAACTTCCGTCGCGGGGTAGGCGACGGTTGGGTTAAAGTCAAGCGTGCCGGCCGACGCGTCGGCCCCGCCATTCCCCGCCTCGCTTTTCGTTGTGTCCGGCGTGCCCCGAGCGTCCCATGTGGGACGGGGACGGGCTCGGGGCGCCGGACACCGTATAGGGGCGCGCCGGACAAAAAAGGGCTTTGGGGGACGTGGCTGGAACGTATTTTTAGTCCGGCGCGCCCCAAATCCCTTTGGGGGACGCTTTGGGGGACGCGACTGGAGATGCTCTTAGTTTTGTCTATACATATGTATCTAGGGACATTTTAGTTGTAGATACATCTATATCTTGTAAAAGTTGTGACAGTTATTTTTAGACGGAGGAAGTATGATGTATGATGCAAACCACCCGATGATTTTTTCGATAAAGGGAATATACATTAATATTAGGAGATATCAATTACACCCCGCCTCTGCAACAACGCAACACTGGCAGTACGGATGCACAAAACAAAAAAAGAGAAAATAAAACTAAGAAACAAAAGTCTCGCTATAGTATCCTAGGCCTAGCAACATCAATAGATCCACCACCAAGATAACACCTGAAATACAGACTCTCCAAAAGCGACGCCTCCAAGAAGGGAATAGTGCACCGCACCGTCGTCGCCCGATCAAAGATCTTAGGTTTTCACACTGAAGATAGTCCCCGCTCTCAAAACAATGCCTCGAACAAGGTCATTGACAGGCACAACCAGTTAAGGTCAGACTTTGGGTTTTCACCTTGAAAGTTAGGACTCTAAACTTCACCTGTGCTGCCGCCCCCACTATCATACCACTGCTGCAAAGCCCGGAACACCAAGCAAGCCCCTCAACAACGCGAAGACTTGTACCTCCCTTAGCTAGCCCTCCAATCCGGCCTTCATGATATTCTCTTCTTCTGACTTCACCATGGACCAAAAAGTCACTTGATTCAATATAGAACAGAGCTTCGCGCCGCTCCCTCCAGAACCAAACGGTCAGAATAAAAGCATGCATGCGCGCGACCGAATACCACCCGATGCAGCAAACTCTACGCAAAACATGCACCGTTCCATTCGCCGGCGGAGCCTTCCGGAACTCATCACTCCGGCTAGATGAAGAAGGATCGACATCCAGAAGGTCTTCGTCTTGACGCGTGAGAAACCCTAGGACCCCGCCTTTATCTAGGCCGAGCCCCCACGAAAACAACCATCCTCGCCGCCCGTCACACCGAAAATCCACCAGGACGAACGACCCTGGGATGCGGGAGCCAGCAGGCTACACTGCAGCCCCTGACAGCCGCGAAACGGCAGCCTGCCCTGTGCTCAGATCAGACCCTGGACGCACCGCCGCCGGCAGCAACCGAGGGCCTCCACTGCCGTAGCGCCGCCTCCGCATCCCTCCACCAGCCGATCCATCGCCCCACGCCCCTCCGCGTCGCCACATGACGGTGGCCTAGGTGGGGGGCTGATAACTGATACGCGCGAAGCACACGTCCGTTGGGAACCCCAAGTGGAAGGTATGATGCGTATAGAAGCAAGTTTCCCTCAGTATGAAACCAAGGTTATCGAACCAGTAGGAGCCAAGAAGCACGTGAAGGTTGTTGGTGGAGGAGTGTAGTGCGGCGCAACACCGAGTGAAACCGGCGCCAACGTGGAACCTGCACAACACAATCAAAGTACTTTGCCCCAACGTAAGAGTGAGGTTGTCAATCTCACCGGCTTGCTGAAAACAAAGGATTAAACGTATCGAGTGGAAGATGGTGTTTGTTTGCAAAGAACAGTAAAAGCAGTAGAATGTATTCAGATGTAAAAGAATGGACCGGGGTCCACGAGTTCACTAGAGGTGTCTCTCCAATAAGATAACTAACATGCTTCGGGTGAACAAATTACGGGCGAGCAATTGACAAATAAAGATTCAATACATATCAACGATGATTACTATGTGATTTAATCAGGGCATTACGACAAAGTACATAGACCGCTATCCGAGCATGCATCTATGCCTAAATAATCCACCTTCGGGTTATCATCCGAACCCCTTCCGGTATTAAGTTGCGAACAACGAGATAATTGCATTAAGTATGGCGCGTAATGTAATCAACACAAATATCCTTAGACAAAGCATCAATGTTTTATCCCTAGTAGCAACGAGCACATCCACAACCTTAGAACCTACTGTCACGATCCCAGATTCAATGGAGGCATGAACCCACTATCGAGCATAATTACTCCCTCTTGGAGTTACAAGTATCAACTTGGCCACAGCCTCTACTAGCAACGGAGAGCATGCAAGAACATAAACAACACATATATGATAGATTGATAATCAACTTAACATAGTATTCTATATTCATCGGATCTCGCCAAACACAACATGTAGCATTACAAATAGATGATCTTGATCATGTTAGGCAGCTCACAAGATCTATAACAATGAAAGCACAAGCGGAGAAGACAACCATCTAGCTACTGCTATGGACCCGGCCATAGTCCAAGGATGAACTACTCACGCATCAATCCGGAGGCGGGCATGATGATGTAGAGCCCCTCCGGTGATGATTCCCCTCTCCGGCAGGGTGCCGGAGGCCATCTCCTGAATCCCCCGAGATGGGATTCGCGGCGGCGGCCTCTCAGTAATGTTTTCCGTATCGTGGCTCTCGGTACAGGGGGTTTCGCGACGGAGGCTTTAAGTAGGCGGAAGGGTAGGTCAAGTGGCGGCACGAGGGCCCCACACACCAGGGCCGCGCCGCCCTGTTGTGTCAGCGCCTCGTGGCCCCACTTCCTACCTCCCTCAGTCTTCTGGAAGTTTCATGTAAAAATAGGCCCCTGGGCGTTGATTTCGTCCAATTCCGAGAATATTTCCTTACTAGGATTTACGAAACCAAAAACAGCAGAAAAAACGACAAGCGGCACTTCGGCATCTTGTTATAGGTTAGTGCCGGAAAATGTAAAATAACGTTGTAAAGTATGTATAAAACATTCAAGTATTGTAATAAAAGTAGCATGGAACATAAGAAATTATAGATACGTTTGCGACGTATCAAGCATCCCCAAGCTTAGTTCCTACTCGTCCTCGAGTAGGTAAACGATAACACAAATAATTTCTGAAGTGACATGCTACCAACATAATCTTGATCAACATTATTGTAAAGCATATGAGATGAATGGAGTGATATGAACAAAAGATTGCTAACAAAGATAATGACTAAGCAAATGAATCATATAGCAAAACTTTTCATGAATAATACTTTCAAGACAAGTATCAATAAGACTTGCATAAGAGCTAACTCATAAGCAATAAATTCAAAGTAGAATGCATTGAAGCAACACAAAGGATGATTAAGTTTCAGCAATTGCTTTCAACTTGTAACATGTATATCTCATGGATATTTGTCAACATAGAGTAATATAACAGGTGCAATAAGTAAACATGTAAGAATCAATGCACACGAGTTAACACAAGTGTTTGCTTCTAAGATAGAAGGGAATGGGTAAAGCTGACTCAACATAAAGTAAAAGATTGGCCCTTCGCGAGAGGAAGCATTGATTACTATTTTTGTGCTAGAGCTTTTGTTTTGAAAACATAGAAACAATTTTGTCAACGGTAGTAATAATTCATATGTGCTATGCATAATACTTCCTACAAGTTGCATGTCTCATGCATAGAGTACCAATAGTGCTCGCACCTTGTCCTACTATCTCGGAAACACGGATTCTCATCGCATAACATATGCTTCAACCAAGTGTCACAAAGGGGTACCTCTATGCCGCCTGTACAAGTGTCTAAGGAGAAAGCACACATTGGATTTCTCGCTTTTGATTATTCTCAACTTAGACATCCATATCGGGACAACATAGACAACAGATAATGGACTCCTCTTTTTAATGCTTAAGCATTCAACAACAGATTAATATTCTCATAAGAGATTGAGGTTGTATGTCCAAACTGAAACTTCCACCATGATACATGGCTTTAGTTAGCGGCCCAATGTTCTTCTCTAACATATGCATACTCAAACCATTTGATCGCGAAGTCCACTACTTCAGACAAGACGAACATGCATAGCATCTCACATGATATCCAACAAAGATAAAGTTGATGGCGTCCCTAGAAAACATGGTTACCGCTCAACAAGCAACTTATAAGAATTAAGACACATAACTACATATTCATCACCACAATAATTTTTAAGCTATTTGTCCCATGAGCTATATATTGTAAACGTAGAGGAATGAAATTTAAAGGTAGCACTCAAGTAATTTACTTTGGAATGGCAGAAAAATACCACATAGTAGGTAGATATGGTGGACACAAATGACATGATTTTTGGCTCAAGGTGTTTGGATGCACGAGAAGCATTTCCTCTCAGTACAAGGTTTGGGCTAGCAAGTTTGTTTGAAGCAAACACAAGTATGAACAGGTACAGCAAAACTCACACAAGAACATATTGCAAGCATTATAAGGCTCTACACTTGTCTTCCTTGTTGTTCAAACACTTTACCCGAAAATATCTAGACTTAGAGAGATCAATCATGCAAACCAAATTAAACAAGCTCTACGAGTAGTTCTTCATTAATAGATTAAACTACATGATGCAAGAGTTTAAACATGATCTATGAGAGCTCAAACAATTGCCAAATTGCCAAACCATATGCAGCATTTTCCAATTCCAACCAAATAACAATTTAACGAAGCAATGAGATTTCGCCATGAACATTAAAGCACAATTAAGAACACAAGTGTTCCATAAGAAAAAGCGGAGCGTAATATCTCCAATATAAGAATGGCGGGATCCAACTTTATTGAAAACAAAACAAAAATAAAAACAAACCGACGCTCCAAGTAAAAAACATAAGAATGTGACGGAATAAAAATATAGTTTCACTAGAAGTGACCTGATAATGTTATCGATGAAGAAGGGGATGCCTTGGGCATCCCCAAGCTTAGATGCTTGAGTCTTCTTAAAATATGCAGGGATGAACCACCGGGGCATCCCGAAGCTTAGACCTTTCACTCTTCTTGATCATAGTATATCATCCTCTTCTCTTGGCCCTTGAAAACTTCCTTCACACAAATTTCAAGCAAACTCATGAGAGGGTTAGTGCATAACCACAAATTCATATATTCAGAGGTGACACAATCATTCTTAACACTTCTGGACGTTGCACAAAGCTTCTGAAAGTTAATGGAATAAAGAAACTCATTCAACATAGCAAAAGCGGCAATGCGAAATAAAAGACAGAATTTGTCAAAAACAGAACAGTCCGTAAAGATGCATCTGGACTGGGCACTTAACTTGCTCAAATGGAAAAACTCAAAACTAATGAAAGTTGCGTACATATGCGAGGATCACGCTCGTAATTTTGCAGATTTTTTCAAATTTTTTACAGAGACTTATGCCGGAATTCGTGACGGACGAAGCAATGCTGTTTACGCGCAGCGATCCCAAATATAACATCAACTTTAGCATAGAAACTTTACTTGGCACAAAAACATGATAAGGAGAGGTTGCTACAGTAGTAAACAACTTCCAAGACTCAACAAAACAAAAATTGCTGTAGTAAAATAAACACATGGGTTATCTCCCAAGAAGTGCTTTTCTTTAACGCCTTTCAGCTAGGCGCAGAAAGTGCAAATCAAGTAACATCAAGAGACGAAGCATCAACATCATAGCTTGTTCTAATAATAGAATCAAAAAGCAACTTCATTCTCTTTCTAGGGAAGTGTTCCATACCTTTCTTGAGAGGAAATTGATATCTAATATTACCTTCCTTCATATCAATAACAGCACCAACGGTTCGAAGAAAAGGTCTTCCCAACACAATAGGACAAGATGCATTGCATTCGATATCCAAGACAACAAAATCAAAGGGGACAAGGTTATTGTTAACCGTAATGCGCACATTATCAATCCTCCCCAAAGGTTTCTTTTTAACATTATCGGCAAGATTAACATCCAAATAACAATTCTTCAATGGTGGCAAGTCAAGCATATCATAAATCTTTTTAGGCATAACGAAATACTTGCACCAAGATCACATAAAGCATTACACTCAAAGTCATTGAATTTCATTTTAATGATGGGCTCCCAACCATCTTCTAACTTCCTAGGAATAGAAGCTTCAAGTTTTAATTTCTCTTCCCTAGCTTTAATGAGAGCATTTGTAATATGTTTTGTAAAGGCTAAATTTATAGCACTAGCATTGGGACTTCTAGCAAGTTTTTGTAAGAACTTTATTACTTCAGTAATATGACAATCATCAAAATCTAAACCATTATGTTCTACATCAATGGAATCATTGTCACCAATATTTTGAAATTTTTTAGCAGTTTTATCACAAACAGCAGTTTTAGCAGTTTCAGGCAATTTTGTGCGCTTTGTACTACGAGTAGAAACATTGCCAACACCAATTATTTTACCATTGATAGTAGGAGGTGCAGCAACATGTGAAGAATCAACATTACTAGTGGTGGTAATAGTCCATACTTTAGCTACATTATTCTCTTTAGCAAGTTTCTCTTTTTCTTCTCTATCCCACCTAGCATGCAATTCAGCCAACAATCTAATATTATCATTAATTCTAACTTGGATGGCATTTGTTTTAGCAAACCTAGCATCTTCAACTTTCTCGAGGCATAACTTTCAATTTTAAAAGATCAACATCAAGAGCAAGACTATCAACCTTAGAAGCAAGAATATCAATTTTACTAAGCTTTTCTTCAACGAGTTTTATTGAAAGCGAGTTTGTGTACTAATAAATTCTTTAAGCATCACTTCAAGACCAGAGGGTACACTCTTATTATTGTTGTAAGAATTACCATAAGAATTACCATAACCATTACTATTAGATGGATATGGCCTAAAGTTGTTGTTACCATAATTATTCCTATAAGCATTGTTGTTGAAATTATTACTTTTAATGAAATTCACATCAACATTTTCTTCTTGAGCAACCAATGAAGCTAAAGGAACATTATTCGGATCAATATGAGATCTACCATTTGCAAGCATAGACATAATAGCATCAATCTTATCACCCAAAGAAGAGGTTTCTTCAACATAATTTACCTTCTTACCTTGAGGAGTTCTTTCAGTGTGCCATTCAGAGTAATTGATCATCATATCATCAAGTAATTTAGTCGCGGCGCCCAAGGTGATGGACATAAAAGTACCTCCGACGATTGAATCCAATAGGTTCCTTGAGGAAAAATTCAATCATGCATAAAAGGTTTGGATGATCATCCAAGTAGTCAGTCCATGGGTTGGGCAATTCTTTACCAAAGATTTCATTCTCTCCCATGCTTGAGCAACATGTTCATTATCAAATTGTTTAAAATTCATTATGCTACTTCTCAAAGATATGATCTTAGCGGGAGGATAATATTTACTAATAAAAGCATCTTTACATTTAGTCCATGAATCAATACTATTCTTAGGCAAAGAAAGCAACCAATCTTTAGCTCTTCCTCTTAATGAGAAAGGAAACAATTTCAGTTTTATAATATCACCATGTATATCCTTATACTTTTGCATTTCACAAAGTTCAACAAAATTATTAAGATGGGCAGCGGCATCATCGGTACTAACACCGAGAAAATTGCTCTCTCATAACAAGATTCAGTAAAGCAGGTTTAATTTCATAGAATTCTGCTGTAGTAGCAGGTGGAGCAATAGGATTACATATAAAATCATTATTATTTGTGCTAGTGAAGTCACACAACTTAGTATTTTCAGGAGTACCCATTATATAACAGTAGTAAAGTAAACTAGGCAAATAAAGTAAAGACAAGTAACTATTTTTTTGTGTTTTTGATATAGAGAACAAGACAGTAAATAAAGTAAATTTAGCAACTAATTTTTTTGTGTTTTGTTTAAGTGCAGCAAACAAAGTAGAAAATAAAATAAAGCAAGACAAAAACAAAGTAAAGAGATTGGAAGTGGAGACTCCCCTTGCAGCGTGTCTTGATCTCCCCGGCAACGGCGCCAGAAATTTAGCTTGATACGCGCGAAGCACACGTCCGTTGGGAACCCCAAGTGGAAGGTATGATGCGTATAGAAGCAAGTTTCCCTCAGTATGAAATCAAGGTTATCGAACCAGTAGGAGCCAAGAAGCACGTGAAGGTTGTTGGTGGAGGAGTGTAGTGCGGCGCAACACCAGTGAAACCGGCGCCAACGTGGAACCTGCACAACACAATCAAAGTACTTTGCCCCAACGTAACGATGAGGTTGTCAATCTCACCGGCTTGCTGAAAACAAAGGATTAAACGTATCGAGTGGAAGATGGTGTTTGTTTGCAAAGAACAGTAAAAGCGAGTAGAATGTATTCAGATGTAAAAGAATGGACCGGGGTCCACGGTTCACTAGAGGTGTCTCTCCAATAAGATAACTAACATGCTTGGGTGAACAAATTACGGGCGAGCAATTGACAAATAAAGATTCAATACATATCAACGATGATTACTATGTGATTTAATCGGGGCATTACGACAAAGTACATAGACCGCTATCCAACATGCATCTATGCCTAAATAATCCACCTTCGAGGTTATCATCCGAACCCCTTCCGGTATTAAGTTGCGAACAACGAGATAATTGCATTAAGTATGGTGCGTAATGTAATCAACACAAATATCCTTAGACAAATCATCAATGTTTTATCCCTAGTAGCAACAGCACATCCACAACCTTAGAACCTCTCGTCACGATCCCGAGATTCAATGGAGGCATGAACCCACTATCGAGCATAATTACTCCCTCTTGGAGTTACAAGTATCAACTTGGCCGAGCCTCTACTAGCAACGGAGAGCATGCAAGAACATAAACAACACATATATGATAGATTGATAATCAACTTAACATAGTATTCTATATTCATCGGATCTCGTCAAACACAACATGTAGCATTACAAATAGATGATCTTGATCATGTTAGGCAGCTCACAAGATCTAATACAATGAAAGCACAAGCGGAGAAGACAACCATCTAGCTACTGCTATGGACCCATAGTCCAAGGATGAACTACTCACGCATCAATCCAGAGGCGGGTGATGTCTACGGGAGCTTCTATTCTTGTAGATAGTGTTGGGCCTCCAAGAGCAGAGGTTTGTAGAACAGCAGCAAGTTTCCCTTAAGTGGATTACCCAAGGTTTATCGAACTCAGGGAGGAAGAGGTCAAAGATATCCCTCTCATGCAACCCTGCAACCACAAAGCAAGAAGTTTCTTGTGTCCCCAACACACCTAATAGGTGCACTAGTTCGGCGAAGAGATAGTGAAATTCAAGTGGTATGAATGAATATGAGCGAGTAGTACGGCGCCAGAAAATAGCTTGTCAGGCGTGCGATTGATGGTAGTAATATTGTAGGAAGTAAACATGCGGTAGTAGCGCAGCGATAGTAATTCAATAAAACAGTAACAAGCGAGTGATAGCGATATTTAGGAACAAGGCCTAGGGATTAGACTTTCACTAGTGGACACTCTCAACATTGATCACATGACAGAATAGATAAATGCATACTCTACACTTTTGTTGGATGATGAACACATTGCGTAGGATTACACGAACCCTCAATGCCGGAGTTAACAAGCTCCACAATTAATGTTCATATTTTAGTAACCTTATAGTGTAAGATAGATCAAAAGACTAAACCAAGTACTAACATAGCATGCACACTTGTCACCTTCATGCATATGTAGGAGGAATAGATCACATCAATATATCATAGCAATAGTTAACTTCGCAATCTACAAGAGATCACAATCATAGCCTACGCCAAGTACTCACACGGTGCACACTACTTGTCACCTTTACACACGTGGAGGAGGAATAGAGTACTTTAATAACATCACTAGAGTAGCACATAGATGAATAGTGATACAAAACTCATATGAATCTCAATCATGTAAGACAGCTCATGAGATCATTGTATTGAAGTACATAGGAGAGAGATTAACCACATAGCTACCGGTACAGCCCCGAGCCTCGATGGAGAACTACTCCCTCTTCATGGGAGCAGCGGCGGTGATGAAGATGGTGGTGGAGATGGCGGTGGAGATGACTCCGGGGGCAATTCCCCGTCCGGCGAGGTGCGGAACGAGACTCTGTCCCCGAATCTTGATTTCGCGATGGCGGCGGCTCCGGAAGGTTTTCTCGTACCGTGGCTTCCTGCTGTAAGGGTTTTCGATGCGGGGGCTTTAAATAGGCGAAGAGGCGGCGCAGGAGGGTCGAAGGGGTGCCCACACCATAGGGTGGCGCGGGCCCCCGGCCGCGCCGGCCTGTGGTTTGGTGGGCCTGTGCCCCCTCTCCGGCGGTTCTCGTGTGTTACGGATGCTTCGGGCAAAATAGGAACACAGGCGTTGATTTCGTCCAATTCCGAGAATATTTCGTTACTAGGATTTACGAAACCAAAAACAGCGAGAAAACGAGGCGGCACTTCGGCATCTTGTTAATAGGTTAGTTCCAGAAAATGCGTAAATATGACATATAATGTGCATAAAACATGTAGGTATCATCAATAAAGTAGCATGGAACAAAAGAAATTATCGATACGTTGGAGACGTATCAGCATCCCCAAGCTTAGTTCTGCTCGTCCCGAGCAGGTAAAACGATAACAAAGATAATTTACGAAGTGACATGCCATCATAATCTTGATCATACTATTTGTAAACATATGTAATGAATGAAGCGATCAAAACAATGGTAATGACATGAGTAAACAAGTGAATCATATGACAAAGACTTTTCATGAATAGTACTTCAAGACAAGCATCAATAAGTCTTGCATAAGAGTTAACTCATAAAGCAATAAATCAAAGTAAAGGTGTTGAAGCAACACAAAGGAAGATTAAGTTTCAGCAGTTGCTTTCAACTTATAGCATGTATATTGTCAACATAAAGTAATATAAAAAGTGCAATATGCAAGTATGTAGGAATCAATGCACAGTTCACACAAGTGTTTGCTTCTTAAGGTGGAGAGAGATAGGTGAACTGACTCAACAATAAAATAAAAGAATGGTCCTTCAAAGAGGAAAGCATCGATTGTTGTATTTGTGCTAGAGCTTTTATTTTGAAAACATGAAACAATTTTGTCAACGGTAGTAATAAAGCATATGAGTTATGTAAATTATATCTTACAAGTTGCAAGCCTCATGCATAGTGTACTAATAGTGCCCGCACCTCGTCCTACTTAGCTTGGACTACCGGATCTTCGCAATGCCATGTTTCAACCAAGTGTCACAAAGGGGTACCTCCATGCCGCCTGTACAAAGGTCTAAGGAGAAAGCTCGCATTTGGGATTTCTCGCTTTTGATTATTCTCAACTTAGACATCCATACCGGGACAACATGGACAACGAGATAATGGACTCCTCTTTAATGCATAAGCATGTAGCAACAATTATTATTCTCATATGAGATTGAGGATATATGTCCAAAACTGAAACTTCAACCATGATTCATGGCTTTAGTTAGCGGCCCAATGTTCTTCTCTAACAATTTTGCATGCTCCAACCACTAAAATGATAGATCCTTCGGACAAGACGGACATGCATAGCAACTCACATGATATTCAACAATAGTTGATGGCGTTCCCCGAAGCATGGTTATCGCACAACAAGCAACTTAATAAAAGATAAAGTGCATAAGTACATATTCAATACTACGATAGTTTTTAAGGCTATTTTGTCCCATGAGCTATATACTGCAAAGGTAAATGATGGAATTTTAAAGATAGCACTCAAGCAATTTACTTTGGAATGGCGGAGAAATACCATGTAGTAGGTATGTATGGTGGACACAAATGGCATAGTGGTTGGCTCAAGGATTTTGGATGCATGAGAAGTATTCCCTCTCGATACAAGGTTTGGGCTAGCAAGGTTATTTGAAGCAAACTCAAGGATGAAACGGTGCAGCAAAACTCACATAAAAGACATATTGTAAACATTATAAGACTCTACACCGTCTTCCTTGTTGTTCAAAACTCAATACTAGATATTATCTAGACCTTAGAGAGACCAAATATGCAAATCAAATTTTAGCAATCTCTATATATTTCTTCATTAATGGGTGCAAAGTATATGATGCAAGAGCTTAAACATGAGCACAACAATTGCCAAGTATCACATTATCCAAGACATTTTAGAATTACTACATGTAGCATTTTTCAATTCCAACCATATAACAATTTAACGAAGAGGAAACTTCGCCATGAATATTATGAGCTAAGAACACATGTGTTCATACGAACCAGCGGAGCGTGTATCTCTCCCACACAAGGATGAACTTATTCATAGAACTAAGATAACAAAACAAAAATAAAAGCACACACAGACGCTCCAAGTAAAGTACATAAGATGTGACCGAATAAAAATATAGTTTCAAGAGAAGGAACACGATACTTTGTCGATGAAGAAGGGGATGCCTTGGGCATCCCCAAGCTTAGATGCTTGAGTCTTCTTGAAATATGCAGGGATGAACCACCGGGGCATCCCCAAGCTTAGACTTTTCATTCTTCTTGATCGTAGTATATCATCCTCCTCTCTTGACCCTTGAAAACTTCCTTCACACCAAACTTCAAGCAAACTCATTAGAGGGTTAGTGCATAATAAAAAATTCACATGTTCAGAGGTGACACAAACATTCTTTTCACTTCTGGACATTGCATAAAGCTACTGGACATTAATGGATCAAAGAAATGAATCCAACATAGCAAAAGAGGCAATGCGAAATAAAAGGCATAATCTGTCAAAAACAGAACAGTCCGTAAAGACGAATTTAAAGCTGGCACCAGACTTGCTCAAATGGAAAAACTCAAAACTAATGAAAGTTGCGTACATATCTGAGGATCACGCTCGTAAATTGGCAGATTTTTTCGAATTTTCTACAGAGAACTGTGCCCAGATTCGTGACAGACAGCAATGCTGTTTCTGCGCAGCGATCCCAAATATAACATCAACTTTAGCATAGAAACTTTACTTGGCACAAAAACATGATAAGGAGAGGTTGCTACAGTAGTAAACAACTTCCAAGACACAAATATAAAACAAAGTACTGTAGTAAAAAAAAACACATGGGTTATCTCCCAAGAAGTTCTTTCTTTATAGCCATTAAGATGGGCTCAGCAGTTTTAATGATGCACTCGCAAGAAATAGAAGTTCAAGCAAAAGAGAGCATCAAGAGGCAAATTCAAAGCACATTTAAGTCTAACATGCTTCCTATGCATAGGAATCTTGTAAATAAACAAGTTCATTAAGAGCAAAGTAACAAGCATAGGAAGATAAAACAAGTGTAGCTTCAAAAATTTCAGCACATAGAGAGGTGTTTTAGTAACATGAAAATTTTTACAACCATATTTTCCTCTTTCATAATAACTTTCAGTAACATCATGAGCAAACTCAACAATATAACTATCACATAAAGCATTCTTATCATGAGTCTCATGCATAAAATTATTACTACTCCCAACATAAGCATAGTCATTCTTATTAATTGTAGTGTGAGCAAATTCAACAAAGTAGCTATCAAATATAGGAGGTATATTGTAATCATAATCAAATTTATCCTCCATAACAGGTGGTAACAAAAGACTACTATCATTATAATCATCATAAATAGGAGGCAAAGTATCATCAAAGTAAATTTTCTCCTCAATGCTTGGGGGACTAAAAATATCATGCTCATCAAAACCAGCTTCCCCAAGCTTAGAATTTTCCATAGCATTAGCGACAATAGTGTTCAAAGCATTCATATTAATATGTTCCATGGGTTTTTTAATTTTCGCATCAAACCATCCATGTCTTAAATCAGGAAATAGAATAAGAAGCTCTTTGTTGTCTATTATGCCTAACTAGTGTAAACAAGAAACCAAATGTCGCAATTGCAGAGTCTAAAGAAAATAGCTTCGAGCACACACACAATGGCGCCAGAAAAGTACTGTTACCTGGAACCGAAGTATGAGTGCCTTTTACCTTTCCTCCCCGGCAACGGCGCCGGAAAAGTGCTTGATGTCTACGGGAGCTTCTATTCTTGTAGACGGTGTTGGGCCTCCAAGAGCGAGAGGTTTGTAGAACAGCGAGCAAGTTTCCCTTAAGTGGATTACCCAAGGTTTATCGAACTCAGGGAGGAAGAGGTCAAAGATATCCCTCTCATGCAACCCTGCAACCACAAAGCAAGAAGTCTCTTGTGTCCCCAACACACCTAATAGGTGCACTAGTTCGGCGAAGAGATAGTGAAATTCAAGTGGTATGAATGAATATGAGCAGTAGTACGGCGCCAGAAAATAGCTTGTCTGGCGTGCGGTTGATGGTAGTAATATTGTAGGAAGTAAACATGCGGTAGTAGCGCAGCGATAGTAATTCGATAAAATATTAACAAGCGATGATAGCAGTATTTAGGAACAAGGCCTAGGGATTAGACTTTCACTAGTGGACACTCTCAACATTGATCACATGACAGAATAGATAAATGCATACTCTACACTTTTGTTGGATGATGAACACATTGCGTAGGATTACACGAACCCTCAATGCCGGAGTTAACAAGCTCCACAATTAATGTTCATATTTTAGTAACCTTATAGTGTAAGATAGATCAAAAGACTAAACCAAGTACTAACATAGCATGCACACTTGTCACCTTCATGCATATGTAGGAGGAATAGATCACATCAATATATCATAGCAATAGTTAACTTCGCAATCTACAAGAGATCACAATCATAGCCTACGCCAAGTACTCACACGGTGCACACACTTGTCACCTTTACACACGTGGAGGAGGAATAGAGTACTTTAATAACATCACTAGAGTAGCACATAGATGAATAGTGATACAAAACTCATATGAATCTCAATCATGTAAGGCAGCTCATGAGATCATTGTATTGAAGTACATAGGAGAGAGATTAACCACATAGCTACCGGTACAGCCCCGAGCCTCGATGGAGAACTACTCCCTCTTCATGGGAGCAGCAGCGGTGATGAAGATGGTGGTGGAGATGGCGGTGGAGATGACTCCGGGGGCAATTCCCCGTCCGGCAGGGTGCCGGAACAGAGACTTCTGTCCCCCGAATCTTGATTTCGCGATGGCGGCGGCTCTGGAAGGTTTTCTCGTACCGTGGCTTCCTCTGTAAGGGTTTTCGATGCAGGGGCTTTAAATAGGCGAAGAGGCGGCGCAGGAGGGTCGAAGGGGTGCCCACACCATAGGGTGGCGCGGGCCCCCCTGGCCGCGCCGGCCTGTGGTTTGGTGGGCCTGTGCCCCCTCTCGGCGGTTCTCGTGTGTTACGGATGCTTCCGGGCAAAATAGGAACACGGGCGTTGATTTCGTCCAATTCGAGAATATTTCGTTACTAGGATTTCGAAACCAAAAACAGCAGAAAACGAGAGCCGGCACTTCGGCATCTTGTTAATAGGTTAGTTCCAGAAAATGCGTAAATATGACATATAATGTGCATAAAACATGTAGGTATCATCAATAAAGTAGCATGGAACAAAAGAAATTATCGATACGTTGGAGACGTATCAGCGGGCATGATGATGTAGAGCCCCTCCGGTGATGATTCCCCTCTCCGGCAGGGTGCCGGAGGCGATCTCCTGAATCCCCCGAGATGGGATTGGCGGCGGCGGCCTCTCAGTAATGTTTTCCGTATCGTGGCTCTCGGTACAGGGGGTTTCGCGACGGAGGCTTTAAGTAGGCGAAAGGGTAGGTCAAGTGGCGGCACGAGGGCCCCACACACCAGGGCCGCGCGGCCAAGGGCCAGGCCGCACCACCCTGTTGTGTCGGCGCCTCGTGGCCCCACTTCGTACCTCCCTCGGTCTTCTGGAAGCTTCGTGTAAAAATAGGCCCCTGGGCGTTGATTTCGTCCAATTCCGAGAATATTTCCTTACTAGGATTTCTGAAACCAAAAACAGCGGAAAAACGGCAAGCGGCACTTCGGCATCTTGTTAATAGGTTAGTGCCGGAAAATGTAAAATAACGCTGTAAAGTATGTACAAAACATTAAAGTATTGTAATAAAAGTAGCATGGAACATAAGAAATTATAGATACGTTTGCGACGTATCAATAACGCGTGAAGCACACGTCCGTTGGGAACCCCAAGAGGAAGGTGTGATGCGTACATCATCAAGTTTTCCCTCAGAAAGAAACCGAGGTTATCGAACCAGTAGGAGCCAAGAAGCACGTGAAGGTTGTTGGTGGAGGAGTGTAGTGCGACGCAACACGAGTGAAACCAGCGCCAACGTGGAACCTACACAACACAATCAAGATACTTTGCCCCAACGTAACAGTGAGGTTGTCAATCTCACCGGCTTGATGAAAACAAAGTATTAAGCGTATCGAGTGGAAGATGGTGTTTGTTTGCAAAGAACAGTAAAGAACAATGATTGCAGTAGATTGTATTCAGATGTAAAAGAATGGACCGGGGTCCACAGTTCACTAGTGGTGTCTCTCCAATAAGATAACTAACATGCTTGGGTGAACAAATTACAGGTGGGCAATTGACAAATAAAGATTCAATACATATCAATGATGATTACTATGAGATTTAATAAGGGCATTACGACAAAGTACATAGACCGCTATCCAGCATGCATCTATGCCTAAATAATCCACCTTCGGGTTAGCATCCGCACCCCTCCGGTATTAAGTTGTAAACAACGAGATAATTGCATTAAGTATGGTGCGTAATGTAATCAACACAAATATCCTTGGACAAAGCATCGATGTTTTATCCCTAGTAGCAACAGCACATCCACAACCTTAGAACTTTTTGTCACTGTCCCAGATTAAATGGAGGCATGAACCCACTATCGAGCATAAATACTTCCTCTTGGAGTTACAAGTATCAACTTGGCCAGAGCCTCTACTAGCAACGGAGAGCATGCAAGAACATAAACAACACATATATGATAGATTGATAATCAACTTGACATAATATTCTAGATTCATTGGATCCCACCAAACACAACATGTAGCATTACAAATAGATGATCTTTTGATCATGTTAGGCAGCTCACAAGATCTAAACAATGATAGCACAAGCGGAGAAGACAACCATCTAGCTACTGCTATGGACCCATAGTCCAAGGATGAACTACTCACGCATCAATCCGGAGACGGGCATGATGATGTAGAGCCCCTCCGGTGATGATTCCCCTCTTCGGCAGGGTGCCGTAGTCGATCTCCTGAATCCCCCGAGATGGGATTGGCGACGGCGGCGTCTCTGGAAGGTTTTCCGTATCGTCGCTCTCGGTACAGAGGGTTTCGCGACGAAGGCTTTGAGTAGGCGGAAGGGCGGAGTCGGAGGGGTCACGGGGGCCCCACACGCTAGGGCCACGCGGGCCCCCCTTAGGCCGCGCCGCCCTAGTGTGGTGGCGCCCCGTGGCCCCACTTCGTTTCCCCCTCGGTCTTCTGGAAGCTTCGTGGAAAAATAGGACCCTGGGCGTTGATTTCGTCCAATTCCGAGAATATTTCCTTTGTAGGATTTCTGAAACCAAAAACATCAGAAAACAGCAACTGGCGCTTCGGCATCTTGTTAATAGGTTAGTGCCAGAAAATGCATAATAATGCTGTAAAGTGTGTATAAAACATGCAAGTATTGTCATAAAAGTAGCATGGAACATAAGAAATTATAGATACGTTTGAGACGTATCAGGGGCCTAGACCCGCGGCGTGCCATCACCGTCCGGCGAGCAGCCGCCGCTGCCAGGCCGGGAACACCACCCTACCCCACCCACGACGAAGCCGTCAACGCCGCCCCAGCCGCACCAACGAATCGCCGTCGCAATCCTCCACCCTAGCACCGTCGGTACCAGGACGGGAACATTTTTTATCATTAAATATATATTTAATATTAATTCATTTAATTAATATATAATACATATTATTTAACTCCTAATGATCCAAGACACCTCTCGTATCACTTAGAACATCCTTCAGATTTTCGTGGAACCCTTTTCGGCTCTCTCTTCTCTGGTGTTTCCGATGAATCTAAAACAATTTTAAGTTTTGTTAAACCCTTAATTGTGTTTCCCTACGGTTCGAGAATGACACAGACATAATCGAGACAATCTCCGATCAATGATGGTCAGGGTGTTCTAGAGAAAAATAATGACCCCTATGTATTCTACGAAGATGTGATTATCGTTTGAACCATTACGTCGTAACCCATTTCCTTTGTTACTTTGATACAGCCATACCGGCACTCGTCCCAGACTTGATCATCGGTATCACGATACCTAGTTCGATCTCGTTACCGACAAGGCTATTCAACTCGTTCCATTAGATTCCATTCTCATGACCTAGTCATGTGTTGCAACTTAGATGTAATCTCACCGAGTGAGCCCATTAGTATCTTCCCTCCACGCGGATGAACAAATCCCGCTCTTGACTCATACGCCTCAACCCATCCCATTGGAATACATGAGCAACACCTTTATGACCACCTTGTTATGGTGTGGAGATTGATGATGTCAAAGCAGCCGCCGATGATAGTGATTAGATATGGTCTCACGGTCTAAGGATTATGTTACGTTTCTTTCATAAACATCGTAACGTTGAACTCGATATGACCTTAATCGCATTACAATACTTATATTGGGAATGTCCATCATATCATTCACTCAATGATATAACTTCATTGTCAATGACATGCATGTACATGATTGGGAAACCTCAATCATCGGATCAAAATGAACTTGTTCGCGAATGCTCACTAGGACACCCTGGTTTGTTTACAGTACCACACATGTATCAATGTTTCAGATTAATACAGCTATAGCATAGCATGAAACTATTACGAACATTGGAGATATAAATAATAAATACCCCTTATTATTTGCCTCTAGGGCACTATCTCCAACAACTTCAACATCATGTCAGGAGCATCAACATCGATCAATGACATGAACACAACAGGGGACCGAGCCCGTGCTTGCATCAACACGTGGTAGCAGAACTTGGAGGTTCATGGGCGTCATTGGAGTGCTGGTAGCAGCATGAGGGCATCGAGCACATTCACGTCGAGGAGGTGCTCGCGCGCGAGGGCAGGAGAAGGGCGTCGATCTGGAGGCCTACACGGGAGGTCGGTGCACGGCAATGTGTTGGTCGATGACGAAGGGAGCATCGCTGGGGGCAGAAGGGACAAAGACGTGTCGCGTCGGGCCAGGGCGCGGTCGTTGGGGCACGACAGGGGCATGGCATGGCGCGGCGGCCAGTCGCGGCAGGGCAGGGCGGGGCGTGCGCCTCGGCTGCCCGACACGGCCATGTCGCCCAGGCCAATCAAGGCCGGTCGGCATCTAGAGGGCCAACTAGGCTTGGTCGGCCAGCGACATGCCGACCGAGCATTTTTTGGAAAACATGTATTATTATTGAAAATTAACAAAAAGTCGTATTATTTTTTAAAAAATATCCCAAAATCTGCCACTTCTTTATTTTTTATTTATTTTTGCGAGAATCCATCTCAGTCATTGTTTCAAGAAAAATAATGTAAGATTGCCTTATCCGTAGAAATTCACCAACACAGCCACAACCGTAGTAAGCTTGGCAGGAACAACAGCAATGTCCTCGGCTCCCCCTCCTCCGGCACCGCCTTCGCGGTCGTCTAACCCGGAGGCGCCGCCGCGTGTCGTCCGCCCGCCGCCGAGGCGTCCGCCGAGGGCGCCTGGACCGCCGCCGTGGGCCGAGCGGCGGCCCTCTGTTTCCGTCGACTACGACCGCGGCCGCCGCACCGCCCGGGTCGAGGTGGACGGCGTCGGCGCCGACGCGCTTCCCTCGCGGCACCGCCTACGCGTAGAGGGGAGCCGGTGGCAACGGGACTGGAAAGTGTCCCAAGTTGCCGCGCGCGTGCTCGCGCTCCCGCCAGCCGACGCCCATGCCGTCGACGCCGTGCTCAACTGCTGGGCCGGGCGCTTCGCGCGCCGTAACTTCCCGCTCCTTATTCGTGTGAGCCACCTAGTCAATGTGTTCGATGAAATTAGTCTGTGTCTGACTCTCTGTGCTGTCTTTCTTCTATGTGTTCGATGAAATGAGTTGCCCGGCATCCATTTGGTTTATTATATAGGTGTAGATGAAAGAAAATGCTGCGACCATTGCACCTGTTGGCCATTAGGGTGTCTCGAACATGTCTGTATGGGAGTGCACCAAGCTAATTTACTGTCTGTTTTGGACAAATAATATAGTAATCTGGCCATCTAGGTATTTTATCACAGCCTAATTCAAGCATTCAGATCTTGTATTATTTTCTAGTTCCATTCCATTGGTCAAGTGAGCAGTTTTTCTAAGTTTCACTCCATGTCCTTCCTTGCATCTATTAGCTAGTTCTATCAAATTGTGGTAGTAGCTATTGATTTTCAGTATTCTTTGTTGATCCTTTGCAATCTTAGATTTTTCCCCATTGGTTTCTCATGGCATTGTGTTTGTTTTGTAGTTTTTCCGATAATTCCCAAATTCTGATTATTTATTTCATGGAAACAGTCATTAGTTATTTACCATTTATATACAATATATACCTTGCTTCTTACCAGACAGTGTGCTGCAGTGTCCCTTAGGACGCTGTAACTACTGAACCTACACAAGTCACAAGTATTTTTTTTTAATATACCTCCCAACCTCTGTAAATCCACTGTCATAAAGCACTTACATAGTTTATACAACATGTAGGAAATCACATTTGCCGGGTCCTTGCAACACGCTGTACATGTGTTCCGCTGGATGAAAAACCAGGAGAATTACTGTGCTCGTAATGACATTTACGGTATGATGATACGATTACATGCCAGACACAATCTGGTTGATCAAGCACGTGGCCTCTTCTTTGAGATGCAAGAATGGCGGTAAGATTTTATTTAGCTACCCTTTATTTGCACCAAAAAGTCAACAACTCGCAACAGTTCTCATGTTACTTATTTCGATCACTCTATGTACAGATCATATGACATTTTTGGACTATTGTATCAGTGACTTTTTGACCTAACAATATTTGCAGGTGCACTCCAGATGCTGACATATTCAACTCTCTAATCCATGTGCATGCTCGGGCTGGTCAATGGCGCTGGGCCATCAACATTATGGATGATATGCTTCGTGCTGCTGTTAGTATTGTTCTTTGATCCACAGATGTAATAATCATTGTGTTCTGAATGCTCTGTTTTCTTGAATATTAGTGGCCATATGTGTTTTAGTTGTTTCGAGTTGTACATTCCAAACTATGGCATTTAATTCTATTCTTGTTATGTTAAGCGATAGATGTTTAAGCCTTTTTTTTCTATATACAATATCACCTGGGTGGCACCAGTAATGTTATGTTTGTAGATAGATTGCTGACGATATGTATACATAAGTAGCACTCTATTTTTTTGTTTACAGTGTTATACTCATACTCCTAGTATCCATATTTGGCCCTGCCTAGGAGACTAAAACCATCATAGTACTAATCCACATATATCCTTAGTATCATTCACAACGATGTACTAGTGCTGGCTGGCCACTGTATTACTATGTAGGGTTATTGGGATGCACGTTATCTCTACGCACCTGTTGCAGTGTGAACTCATTGCTTATGTTAGGCTAGTATTTCACTTAGAATCCCATTTGCATTTTTGTCTGAAGTATGAATTTTATGTTCAACTGTTTTCCCTGTCTGAGGACACAGTAATGGCTATGCTAGTACTTGTCTGCTAAGCAGTCAGTGCCAGATACCTGCAATTTTCCACTGCAGCACTAGCAAATAGTAATGAGCTACCAGTGAAAGGGATCAACATCAATAAGATCACCATAAAATGAAATGCATGTCTTGGTACATATATTCTACATAGCTCTGGCAACCACTTTGACAATTACGAATTCTAGAAAAATTAACACTGTCGTAGTTGCGTTATTAATTTATTCATCTGTTCTTCCTGAAGATACCTCCTAGCCGGACTACGTATAATAATGTGATAAATGCATGTGGTGCTGCTGGTAACTGGAAAAAATCTTTGGAACTTTGTAAGAAGATGACAAGAAATGGTGTGGGGCCAGACTTGATTACGCACAATATTGTATTATCTGCTTTGAAGAATGGATTTCAGTATTCAAAAGCCATAGCTTACTTTGAGATGATGAAAGGAGCAAATATCACCCCAGATACTTTCACATTGAATATTGTCATCCACTGCCTCGTGAAAGTTGGACAGTATGGGGAAGCTATTGAAATATTAAACTCGATGAGGGATAAAAGAACACAGTGTCCTCCAGATGTTGTTACATACACTAGCATTATGCATTCTTATTATGTTTGTGGGCAAGTGGACAATTGCAAGGCAGTCTTTGATATGATGATTGCTGAAGGAGTTAAACCCAATACTGTGTCATATAATGCACTTTTGGGTGCTTACGCCTCACATGGAATGCATACTGAGGCCCTGAGAGTGTTCAAGCTACTGAAACAAAATGGTTTACGACCTGATGTAGTTTCCTATACCACTTTACTGAATGCCTATGGTAGGTCTGGACAGCCTGAGAAGGCTAGGGAGGCCTTTAATGAGATGAGGAAGAACTCATGCAAGCCAAATAAAATTAGTTACAATGCACTTATTGATGCTTATGGATCGGCTGGGATGTTGAAGGAGGCCATTAGTTTGCTGCATGAAATGGAGAAGGATGGCATTCCACCAGATGTTGTTTCAATAAGTACTCTGTTGACTGCCTGCGGCCGCTGCAGGCAAATAACAAAAATTGGCACAGTTCTTGAAGCAGCGAAATGTCGAGGCATTGAACTTAATATAGTTGCTTACAACTCAGGCATTGGAAGCTATTTAAGTTTTGGAGATTACGAGAAAGCTTTGGAGTTGTATGCATCAATGATGGCCAGCAATGTCAATCCAGATAGTGTAACTTACAATATACTCATCAGTGGATTGTGTAAATTGGGAAAATATGCAGAATCTCTTAAATTTTTTGAAGACATGGTCGACTTGAGAATTCCATTAACCAAGGAGGTCTACTCGTCCTTGATTTGTTCATATGTCAAACAGGTAAGTGAGTGTTGCTTTTATTATCTGTCTAGCTATCTCTAAAGGGTTGCTATGCTAATGACAATACTCGTACAGGGCAAACTAACTGAAGCAGAATCAACTTTTAGCTCAATGAAAGAATCCGGCTGCTTCCCTGATGTTTTGACATATACTGCAATGATTCAAGCCTATAGTGATGATGGTAAGACCCTTTTAGGTTGCAATAACATTTAACCAAATAGAACTGCTCATGTATTTTTTTGGATCATAAGGGAGTTGGAGGAGTGCGTGGGACCTATTCAAAGAGATGGAAGGAAATGCTATACAGCCAGATGCCATTATATGCTCAGCCCTCATGGAAGCATTGAATAATGGAAGCCAACATGAAAGGGTCCTTCAATTGATGGAATTCATGAAGGAAAAATGCATCCCATTAAACCAAAAGGCTTATTTTGAGATAATAGCTTCATGCAGCATGTATGTGTATCTACTGTCTTAAGTTGAACAAGCAGTTCTGAATTCGTAGCTAGGTTTATTACCTGAAAAGTGCTTGCCCTCTGCTATTATGGTAATTAACTTGCTCTATGTACATTTGGGCTTTGGACTAATGCCATGTTGTTTGTGGATTTAGTGGCAGAAACTTAAGGTGGCGTTACATATATATACTCATGAACAGCTGAACTTTTAAATTATCATGTTTGTTTATCAGGTTATTATTCTAGTAAGTCGCAAGTAGGCCTGCTTTTCTTTTGAGCAACCATGCCAAATTTACAATATGGTAAAAATGCCAAATATACACCATGTGAGCGGGTTCTCTCTACTTTGTGTTAGCTCAGTTTCTTCAATTGCCGATTTGGTGTGTTGGTTGCCTGGGGTTATTGGATAAGCTTCGTTTGTTTGTTTGTTTGTTTGCTTATTTAGCTCAGATGGTAATACGGTAACATTTTCCGTTCACTTGGCATTGCTGGGTTTTGCAATTTACAAAGCGAGTCTCAACACCTTTAGTAAGCAATCATGGAATGTTATTTGTGCTAAACCTGTGGTATTATTTGTTTTTCCCAGTGCTGAACATCGACTAATTTCATATGCCCATGAACGTATCTTGTGTTAATTTGTTGTACAAGCTTTTCACGCATCTTTGATGCACAATATTTTTTAGCTGTCTTTGCTTGTTTATTTATCTGTCGCTTCCGTATAACAGGCTAGGAGATTGGGAAACAGCAAGTGAAATAGTTGAATATTTGGATTCGTCACTCTCATCCATTTCCGTTGGGACACTAAACCATCTCCTAAATTTTCTTGGAAAATGTGGGAAGACAGAGAGCATGATGAAGGTATATTTGGTCTCCACTATATAGCTGCTGATTCAGAACTCCTTTTGTTATTTCTGACTGCGCTATACAATGTATGTACATAAATCATCAGTATTTGATTTCGTTACTGGACTATCAATCTGCTGTTATATGAATGAAAGTCAGTACTTGTTACTTGGTAGTTATGCCATTGACAGCAGTCAATATTTTTCCTCAAACATAGAATCATTTAATATTTTTCTGTGTGTTATTTAAGAGGAACTACTCCTGTATGATGACTTTCTGTTTTGGTATGTCAATATTCCCTCTGCGCTGCTAATTTTTTTTTTTAATTGAACGCCCAAGTAACAATGCACATTACCTAGGTATAGTTCCACATTTCCATACATAACCTATATAATATATTCCTGCCATTCCCAGACCAAGTAAAATGGTTTAATGGTTAAGAAGAATAAAATAGTAGCAACTTTTCTCGTTTTAAGACTATCAAACAACCACCTTTTCTTTCATGAAAATACATTGAGGAAACAGATCTATACAGTGCATTCGTGGAAAATAAATTTCAGTAGAGATGCTTAAATTGTCGATAAGTTTCCAGTTTCACATAAATCTTGAGTTCTTTGAAGGACGGGACTAAGATTGTTTATTTGTATTTTCCCTCATGCAGCTGTTCTACAAGATGGTGAATTCTTGCTCTGTTCTGGGTCTTTCTACTTATACGGTTCTGCTGAGAAATCTATTAGCTGTTGGGAAATGGAGAAAGTACATTGAGGTAAAAAGGGGGTAATCACTAGCATTCACTAGGGAGCTGTATAACTTATGGATGAGAGTTGACTTCCATATCTGTTAGATTCAATTTGATAACTGTAGTCTGTCAGCATGATGACTTTACTGATATAGCTTTTTTTTTTGGAACAAGAACTTCAACAAAATTACCGTGTTGACCTGTGTTATTTTGTTTGTTGTAAAATCTGCACCAATATGTCATGTTGTGGTGATTTAAACTGTGTCAAATGAACGATTTTACCTTACGTTTTTGCTTGATTGACTTCTGCCTCCAGCAAACCATATAGTCCCAATAAAATGCTAATTTGATTGGAAGTTTTATCAAAAAAATGCTAGTTGTTTGTGGGTGCGAAACTTAATTATTCCTCTCCTTTTTGGCACATGTAGGTTTTACAATGGATGGAGGACGCTGGGGTCAGGCCAACACTATACATGTATCAAAGTGTTCTTCCATATATGTGGAGGGACAATAGTATGGATTACGTCTCTCTTATGCAAGAAAAAATAAGTATGATATTTCTACTCTTAACTTTAGCAGAAGAAGTATGCACTCCCTCCGGCCCTAAATGTATTTAGGGCCGGAGGGAGTATAATTTTTTATCATGTGATAACCTCTTTCATATTTTTCAATTTTTCCTTGCTGACCTTGATGAATGTGTGATTGGTTAGTACTTCAATTATTATTGTTCTTTTTATTCGGCCTTTTCATTTACACAGACGTCATTTTCTTGTGTTTTCTGGTAAGTGACATCTTTTTCGGATATTCAAGTAATTCAGATATTCAAAAACATAAAACATTGAGTCATTTAGTTAGGGAAGTGATCTATCTGACAGAATAGAATGACATTTGAAAGAAATTCAGAGACTACTGAGTTCTGCGCCTTCTACTTCATTTTATTGTATTCCCGGCCTTTAAATCTTCCATCATCTCATATTCTCCTTCATTGCCCATGAAGTGTGTCTAGTTACTCTTGTAAGTGAAACAGCCTGCATAGGGGTGTTAGTGTGATTTTAACTTACCCTGCCAATACTCCAATCATGTCCTGCATGAAATGTGGACACATGGCATTTGAATAAATTGATCAGGAAATAATATTACCGTCATCCAGCTTTCAAGAAACTGAGAAGTGCCAACCTGTAAGCCTCAATGTTTTTTCGAGAAAACGCAAAGGACCTTTGCGTTTCATTTCATTGAAAAGGAAGAGTATGATTTACAACCTCCTAGGAGGCGGGATACAACAAGATGTAGGCTAACTTAGTGCACATCCCAGGTGGAAGGCAAGACTACTCTAAGCCCTTTTGCGCCTGCTCTAGCCCATAGATTGGCCTCGTCCTTGATCATGGAGACAAGGGTTTGGACAGAGGGCTCAATGTTACCCAATGGAGGCAAGACTACTGTAAGCCTCAATGTTACCCAATTTGTTTTGCGACCTTCAGTTCACATGTATTATTGCAATCATTAGCAATTGAAATAGACATATATATGCATCTAGCATATGTTCAGTCCTAAGGTGACGGTTTCCGGTTTTTACTCTGGCGATCGTGAGGCGATCGAGTTTCGGTCGTCGTTGTCCCTCATCTCTAGGCCTTCCGTCTTTGCGTCCTAGTCCTCTGGATTTCTTCCGGCTGAGGCTACAGACATCTGCTGCTAGGTTTTAGGATCCTTTCGGTCTTCTGTCCACAAAGTTTCCTGGTCCTAACACCATAAGCCCTTATCAAATTCTAGGGCTTGCGATTCTAATACACATAACCTAGAAGAAACAGGTTTTTTGGTGTGGGTGTGGTATGATCATGGAGAAGATGGAGGGAATGCTGAAAAATCTTCGGTTGTCAGAAGAGGAGCAAAAGGGGGTCAGGTTTCACTGGTCGGCGGGAAAGAAGGCTGAGTTGGAGCCTTGGAGGCACAAGCGATGGGGAAGGTTTTGTCTGAAAAGCCAGTGCATACGGAAGGAATGGAGGCTGCCTTGGGTCAGATCTGGTGTCCTTTGAAGGGGATCCAATGCAAGAGAATGGGGAGTAACATTTTCTTGATCACTTTCCTGCAAGCTTTGGCTAAGAGGAAGGCAGTTTATGAAGGTCCATGGAAGATGAATAATGATCTGATAGTTCTAGAGGAGTTCGACCCGATGAAAACAATTGACGAGTATGCTTTTGATTCAATTCCGATCTTGATGCGAGTCTTTCCGTCTACCTTTGGGCATGATGAACAGGTCCACAGGGGAGTCAATTGGCAAAAAAGTGGGAGCATCAATGGATGTGGAAGTTGGAGATGATGATTGGGCTATGGGAGAATATTTGAGGATCCATGTGAGAATTGATATCACCAAACCTAAACCGTGACCTACGCGGCGGGCTCCAAAGCGAGCCTGACTCGCACGGCGCCGCGACACATGCACACAACGGACACACTCTTCGCGGTTTATTTGCTAACATTCTCCCCCTAAACCGTGACCTACAGAAGCGTCGGCTCGTTGTCGACGTCGGTGAGAAGCGCCTTCTCCTTCCTCGGCTGTCGGCAGTCACGGGAGAAGTGGCCACGAACTTCGCAGTTGTAGGACCTGCCGCGCCGCCCCCTTGCGCCCGAGTCCACGCTGTTCCCACCATCGCGGTCGCCGCCGCGCTGACATTGCCATGCCTCCATCTTCTTCCTCAGCGACACACGCCGAGCTCCGCCGGCGACACACGCCTGACTGAAACTGTTCCTAAACAGGATGCATTCAGGCCTTGTCTTTTGCCCAGCAAAGCAGTATACTCAAGATTCAAGTGGCAACTGATGCCTAACTTCTCGTTCAAGCAGTGAATTGAAATGAGCAGGATCTGACTCCGAATGGTGTTCTTTTTCGGGAGCTAAAGGCTTTGGCATTTTTAAATCTTAGCTACTTTTCAATTTCGTACTGTCCTAGATCTTGTAATAAGGTGGTTGACGCTTTAGCAACCTTTGGTGCAAAGATGGTCTCGGAGCCCCAAGCCGTATGGCCGGGTCAAGTTCCTACCTTTGCCCAGTTATTGGTTGCCAGCGATCTTGCTGCGCAGTATGGTTAATGGGAAAAAAAGTTCCATCTGAAAAAAAAAAGTCACCACACTTGAAATTTCTGAGAACATGATTCTGGAGTAAATCCCACAAGAGAAAAACTTGTTATTCCGTTTTCTGGCTTAGATCTGGTTACCTGCAGTGCCAGTTTCTGGAACCCTGCCGTCATCCCTTGCACCGTCACAGCGATGTGCTCAACATACTTGTATTAACAAAAAAAGAACTAATTGATCAAAGTTACCTTATTTGACATGTGATCCTTGTGCATACAGCATGAACTGAGCTTGCGTGTTTCTATTTGTCCAAGTGACTTATGTTGAGCATTGCGCTTTTATTTAAGTTTGAATTGAATCACCAGATGCCTTGAGAGAGAAGATAACATGAGTTTCAGACATATAAATGCATGTCTGTAATGTGAAGCAAATCCATCGCGAAATATGTGGACATCACTGACCATAAATGATAATAGAGTTTGCTCTCAGGACCTCCACAAAGATTATCAAGGTGAGATTGGAATTTGTAGATCTAAGTGGTTTTTCTGCTAATCAGAACTGACATTACTGTTGTTTTGTTAGGTCAAGTTAATGTCTGAGTATAGCCCAGCTAGGTGCCCCAGCCCACAATCTGACGCCGTCATAATAGTACAAGAGCATCTAGGAAGATGATCGCATATCAGCATCCAAGAAAGAAAAGGGGGATACCTAGTCTTTCACTGTTGCTGCTACATCAGTGAAAACTCGCTTGACTTCGGCAGGGTTGAATATATTATATTGCTTCTAACTATCTGTCTATCTCATACGTGCTCGACAAGTACTGGTCAAATCCTGCATTATACTTCACTTTGTTTCTCTCAGCAAATACCTCACGATAGCTGCTACATCAGGGAAACTCTGCTCCAGATTGCTTCTACCTTGACAAGTATTCCCTCCGTTCAGATTCCCATGTATTTAGACGTGTTGTAGTGTGTAGATGTATGCAAATCTAGACAAATCTGTGACACTTATTTCTGAACGGAGTAGAAGTACTTGACAAGTACCGGTCCAATCCTGGCCTAGTGCAGTTCGCTTCACTTCGTTTCTATCCAGCATCACACCCGGCACAACTTGTTGGTTTTTGCCATTGCTTTGTATGCATGTTTTGTTACTTTTTGTTCAGCCATTGAGTCGCACTTTATCTTCCCTTTGGTTAAATCCAAACTAAATGTTTCTTTCTTGTACTTATATAAATTCATTTTATACTCAATTTCCTTCTAGGCTTAATGCACAACAGCCACAAATAGAAAATACTTATTTGTGTAGTCACCATGACAGTTTACACTACTAATTTAGATAAAAATAAATGTGTTTTGCATTTAGAATTATAATTTAAGTAAATATATGTATGTGCTTGGCATTATGGTGGATTATGTTAATCCCATTTGTTCTGCCCAATTTTGTTTATTTTAGCATTATGGTGATATAGTAGATTATAAATAACCATATTATATTACACTTCAACAAATATATGTTGCCTAGGAAAAACCATGCGTGCCCTAGGAACTAACTTATGTGGCCTCTATCCTAAGGTGATTGCCGACGATCAGCTGCTTTGCCTGACCGTTCTCAATTAAGATCTTGACTGAAGACGAAGAACGTTGTGCTTGGCAGGCGTGCAACCTGGCATATTATATTACAGAATTATGAAATACAAATTATGAGTGTTTAAAAATAAATGGCTACGTGTAGCTCAGTTTCCGTTTGAAGTTTTCCTTTTAGCAAGCTGCTATGCATCATGTAATGAACCTTACATGGGGATCGATCGTTTTGGAAAACTCCACATAGCTCTTTTTTTCAAAATTCGAATTTGACAATATAAAGTTTTAAAAAATCTGATTTTTTTTTCTAGATGTAGCCAATATACTCTACCACTTGCAAAATCTCAGGATGAAAAACGTTGTATTCTGGGCTACACTAAAATAAAAAAAATCTCACAAATATTGGAGGTTTCAAATCTGTTTTTCAGTACTTCAGATCCACAATTTTGTGAATTACGCACAGCACAAAAATAGTCAGTCTTTCGGATTGGTATTTTTCTTCGTGGTAGAGTACATTATTGTCTACCTCTAAAAAAATCGTAATTTTTTAGAACTATGAAATACCATTTTTGAATTTTTTTAAACGCGCTACATGTAGCCCTAGCTCTAAAACGGCACAGTCGGATCGTTTCCCCTTGTTTTATCAATAATGCTAGACTTACCGACGTGTTAGGGTTACAGAAACCATACGGACTGACGTGTAGGTATTTGGTTGGATCGGTTTGGGATTCAGGGCATCTCGAACCGAGCGACCCAAACGAACGCGCGGTTTTTCCTGTAAATTCACTAGAAAAATGCAAAATAAATTATAGAAAATATATAAAATAGTTTAAATGCTCAAAATGTATTACACATTACATTGTCCACGTAATCAAAGATAAAGTATTATTCAAATAAAATGAAAAAACGATACAATTGTTCTAGGCTTCCGGATTTCCTTCATCATTGTTGTTTGCAGCATTGTTGCTACATGTTGCCACATGTGCTCGACCAAATCAGCCTGAAGCTGGTTGTGTACAGCTAGATCTCGAATTTCATGGTGCGCATGAAGAATGTCCTAGAATGATGCCGGACCACCACCTTGAGGAGTAACCAACTCTCCCCGGCCATCCCACTCATTATCAAAGAGTGAATCATCCCGCTCTACCTCAACAATCATGTTATGCATGATTACACAAGCGGTCATCACCTCCCACAGAGTTTGCACATTCCAGACTCTGGCAGGGTGTCTGACGATAGCCCAACGAGCTTGGGGGATGCCAAACGCCCACTCGACATCTTTCCGGGCTGCCTCCTGCTCTTTGGCAAACCTTGCCTCCTGCTCTGAGTTGGGGTTTCGGATTGTCTTCACGAGTGTAGCCCAAGGTTGATAGATACCATCAGCAAGGTAGTACCCCTTGGTGTAGTGGTGGCCATTGATCTCAAAATCCACATCAGGGGACTGACCGTACGCTAGCCTATCAAACACCGGAGAGCGCTGCAACACATTGATGTCATTGTGCGGGCCAGCCATTCCGAAGAATGAGTGCCAAATCCATGTGTCATGTGAAGCAACAATTTCAAGAATGACTGTGCACCCCTCAGAATGGCCGCTGTATGCCCCCTGCCAACCAAAGGGGCAGTTCTTCCACTCCCAGTGCATGCAGTCTATGCTGCCAAGCATCCTAGGAAACCCTCTAGAAGCGTTGATTGACAACAGACGAGCTGTGTCCTCTGCAGTAGGTTGCCGGAGGTACTGTTCTCCGAACGAACCGACTGCTCTGCAGAACTTGTACATCGCTTCCAAGCCGGTTGACTCACTCATGCGCGTGTACTCATCTACGAAATCACCGGCAACGCCATATGCGAACATCCTAATCGCTGCCGTGCATTTCTGGTACGAAGAGAGGCCTACCTTGCCAATTGCATCCACTTTCGCACAGAAGTAGTCGTCGTAGATCTTGACGCCATCCATTTTCCGGCGGAACAGCGGTATGGACATCCGAAAACGACGGCGAAACAAGGCCGGCGTGAACAATGGAGTGGGTAGGAAGTAGTCGTTGTAGAGCTGGTCGTGGCCGCGTTCTCTTTTGCGGTCCAAGGCGGCCGCGCGCCCCAGCAAGGACCCCCGGTACACGGGGATCTGTGAGACAATGTGCTCGTGGATGAGCAGCGCAACATCCGTGAAAAAGTCGTCGTCGGACTCCTCTTCTGACGACGTGTCGATGAAGTTCTTGAAGAAGTATTCGTCGTCGCTGTCCACCATGATCTGAAAAGGGACACATTTTAGTTCGACCATTTCAACGAACAGCTCGCATGCGGAGGCGATCCAAATGCTTCCGTAGGGACCTGCAGGCACGGCCGTCTCAGCCGACTTGCGGTCTGGAAACACGGTGCAGGAGAGCTCACCTCCGGCGGAAACGGCGCAGCTGCGAACGGCGGGAGGTGTCGCGACGGTGAGAGGACAAAAGCGTCGGCGGCGGCGTCCTCCGACTCTGCTACGACGCGGCAAAAGCAGCGCGGGGCCTCGACCTATGCTTCCGCCCTGCTTGCCGGCGTCGACGCCGCTCCCAAATCGCCGGTCCGTGGGTGGCGGCGGAGCGGTGGGAGATGTGTGCGAGGGGACTCTGTTTTGGGAGGCAGACAGGCGGGCCAAGGGCAAACAAGGGGAGGACGCGAGCGACCAGCCTTTCGCGTCCGCGGCCACGCAAACTCATCCAAGATTTGGGCCGGATTTGGGTCGTCCCGGACACCGCTGCCATCCGTTTTAGGGATGGGTCCGCGCGCTGGGCCGCGGTTTTGTCCGTTTCGACCCATCCGGACGCGCGGGCGCGGGATGGGTCGCCCCGTTGGAGATGCCCTCACTCCTGAAAAAACGGCCACGTTCGGATGTTTTGCCTGCGTGCTGCGAGTCTCAAGGGTGTTTTTATCTACCCTTGGGCCTTGTTTGGGAAACGGGCTCCTCTAACGTGGAGAAGAGAAGTCAGGTGCTGACTTCGCTTTGGCACATGGAATCTTTCTCTTTTCCTCAAAAAAAAAAAAAAGGAATCTTTTTTTTAACAGGGAAAGAGAAGCTCCATTACTCGGTGGGTAAGAGCATCTCCAGTCGCGTCCCCCAAACCGTCCCCCAAAGAGATTTGGGGCGCGCCGGACAAAAAAAGAGTTTCAGCCGCGTCTCCCAAAGCCCATTTTTGTCCGGCGCGGCCCGATACGGTGTCCGGCGCCCCGAGCCCGTCCCCGTCCCACAGGGGACGCTCCGGGGACGCCGGACACAACGAAAGCGAGGCCAACCGATGCGGGCCCGACCCGTCAGCGGCACAGGGAAAATTCGTCTCACACTCCCGCCAAATCGCGCCGCTCCCGCCAAATCGCGCCTATACCGCCGCGCACAGGCCTCCCAAAACATATCCCGCCGCCGATTCATTTCTCCTATCCCGCCGATTTCTTTCTCCCTCCCGCCGTCCACCCGCCGCCGCTACCCTCTCCCCATTCCATGGCGCCGCCGACAGCCCCCAAAAAGATGGCGAAGAAAGCGGCCAAGAAGGCGCCGGGCAATGCGATGAAAGGGGCGAAAGCGCCGTTCGCGAAGCCGCGGAAGGCGCCGGCTACGAAGAAGAAGCCTGAAGGAATGACCGAAGATCAATGGCAGCAAAATTGCCTGCGCCGGAAGCTATCGACGGCGGAGCGGAAAGGACGGAGGGCGGTGGAGCTGGAGAAGAAGGCTCAGGCGGCGCACCAGCACCAGCACGTAATGGCCGGGTGTATCGCCGCCACCAACGCGAGCCCATGGAGTACGTCCATGAATGTCTCCCCGGACGCGAGCGGCGCCCAACTTCTTCAAAGGCCAGATCCTCGACGACATCGAAGCCAAAATGGCGGCGGCGGACGCGGCGGCCCTGGCAGCGGCAGCGGAAGCGCAGCAAGAGCAGGCTGACGCGTCTTCTACGGCTACACCTGCGTCGGCCTCTGCGTCGGCGACGGAGCAGACACACCATGCACAGGAACAGGCAGATCACGACGAGGTCGTCGTGCTCGACGGGCCTGCGTCGACTCAGGACACGACGCCGTCGACCAACCCCTTCCCCTTTTTCTAATTTGCATGCACCACCGGTCTGTAATATGATCGCGCGCCCAAGTACTTTGATCGATCGCCGCTACTCGATCGCGACGAATCGGCGGGAACGATCTCTTTTGAATGCATCTATTTGAATTTCTGATTGGGGCGGCGTTTGGGGGACGCGGCTGGGGAGCGACGTCCCCCAAACGCGGCACGAACAAAACACGTCCCCCAAACGCTCGATCCGGCGCAGTTTGGGGGACGGTTTGGGGGACGCGACTGGAGATGCTCTAACATTACATACAGGACCTTGGCTTTACATGGAATAGCACAGGAGTCCTGGGGAATTACAAAAAGGACCTCGGAATGAAAAAATAAAAAGCAATCCGATCCTTCTTCTCCACCGCAACATCGAATCAATCGCAGACTACGGTCGCCGTCAACGAAGCCGGGACTACGCCACTTGGTTCGTCGACGGGATGGATCACCGAGCTGTGATTGCAGATCTTCCTCCACAGCCCTAAGGTGTGGGGGAAGTAGAAACTCCCCGGAGCAGTAGCTGCCGAGGAACGGCGAGGCCTCTTTGACCGGAGATAGCGGCAGCTGACATAGGCATCCCAAATGGGCCTGCCGAAGATAGTACCCGGAGTTTACTGAAGGCCCACTATCCGAAGAATAAGAAGATTCGGGAGTCCAAGATATATTAAGGAAAGCTAGAGTTGTAATAGGAAGTGTTATTTGTAATCTGGCGGGGTGAGTTAGAAACCGTCCCGGACTCTGTAACTTGTACAAAACGAAAACCCTCGGCTCCACCTCCTATATAAGGGGGAGTCGAGGGACAAAGAGAGGATCGAATCGATTGTCAACATAACCCTAGCTTTCGTAATCGTCGAGTACTTTCCGCCTAAACCTTCGAGATCTACTTGCCCTCTACTTCTAGCAAAACCCTAGTCTACAATTTGTAGGCATTGACAAGTTAATCCTTTGTCAATTGGCGCCGTCTGTGGGAATTAGAGGTTGCAAGGAGCTGATCTCGATGGCACGTTCAAGATCTTCGACATCGTCAACAGCAAGCAACGCGATGGATCGAGGTAACAAGGGAAAAACTGATCTATTCAATTTTATTCCTCACCCGCCCTCCCGTATGGATGCATGTGCCTATCTGGAGGAGCCCATCATCATGACGTTCGGAGAATTCCGATTTGGCGTCAACAAGGAAGGATCCTACCGTCTCGAAGTTCCGATCTCGTCGAAATTTTCAGCGGTCGACTCTAACTTTTCGTCGAGTGACGAGGAGTTTTCGTCGCCATACTTCGTCGACAACAAGGCAAGCGGAAAGCTCGCCAAGATCTTCAGCAACACATCCTTCGAGTCGTCTGCGGACTCCTTTATAAGCAGCGACTCCGACAGCGTCGACAGCTTCAACTTCATCGACAAGTCTGCTGCCATCGGAAAGGTCTTCACCACTCGTATATGATGGTGTCACCAATCTCGATAAAAATCAATGCGCAAAATATCATCAGATCTATGTGGTAGAAGGGGCAGGCACATCAGAACCGCAAACGTCAGAGGCTTTCGACGAATTGGGAAATCCATACGTCGATCCCGCTGATCTCAGACATGGCTTAGGCACTAAATATCCTGGATCCTCAACTCGCGCAAGAGTACAGCTCCCGCAAGAAGCGTGGGATAGGGCTGCGAAAGCCATGGATGGTTCAGAACCTATGACCACCACTGCTACTGTACAGGAACTTCAAGCATATCAATATAGACTTGCTCGAGTAAGCAGAGAGTTAGAAAAACAGACGACATCCCCGAATAGGAGGAAAGAAGCGGCTTCGCATCAAGCGGACGCCGAGCAGAGTTAAGTCGCCTTTCAGGAACTACGGGAGATAGTCACAGAGAAGCTCGGAGGAGAGCAATGTCTCGGCTGCAAAACATACCGGAAGCAGAAAGAGGAAGTATAATCCAAAATCTCGACATGTCCTTTATGTCGATCGACGAACGGGGAAATATCATCCCAAAAACGCCAGAAGCAGGTTACATGGCAACACAAGCTTACATCCTCGCATCCAGACCACCTCCTGGAGACCCGAGAGAACCATTGTTCAATATGGCAATGGCTGGAGTAGGAGTTATGGGAACAGCGTTTGCAACAACGCCTCCCGAAGAAAATCCTAGGCAAAATAGTCCACGACACACCGCAGCAGTTCAAGACCCACCAAGAACAAGTGGGGCAAGAGACACAGCAGTCCAAGTAAGGGTGGACAGAGCGCGACAAGAAAGAAGGGAGCGTCAGCACTCGCCAGAGCTTGCCGATGAAGATATGTGTGGACTCCCATGCTTTACGAGAAGAGTTCGCAAAACTCGAGTACCGAAAGGGTTCAAGTTACCCGAGAATTTCAAGAAGTTCGACGGCCTGCAAGATCCCGAGGATTGGCTCGTGGATTATCTCGAGATGGTAAAACTGGTAGGAGGAACCAGAGCAACAGCTATGCAAAGTATCCAAGTCCACCTAAGTGGTGCCGCGAGATCTTGGATAAAGAAACTCCCCCTAAATTCCATCGACAGCTGGGATAACTTTGAGAACATCTTCGTGAAAAACTTCCGATCCACCTGCAAGAAACCTGCATCGTTGGAAGAGCTGAGGGCATGCCGACAAAAACACGACGAGTCGATGAGGAAGTATATACAGCGATGGAACATTATAAAAAACTCGGCAGAAGATATATCCGACGAGAGGGCAATAGATGCGTTCGTGGCAGGAGTCCGCCGAGCAGATTTCATCGAGGACTTAGGGAGAACTAACCCTAAGACCATATCAGCACTCATGGAGATAGCCAATAAATGGGCAGATGGAGAAGACGCAATATACAACAAGCGACACAGGTCGCCAGAAGAGGATCGTGGTCGAAATTATCAAAATAGAAGGCGATTTTCTCGCCAGTTCTACAACAACGATGCTCCCGGCCATATATCGGCTGGTTTTCGGGGAAATCCTGGAGGAAATAGTCGAGATGATTATCAAAGGAGCAACGAGCAACAAGGCGAGAATAGAGGTGATTTTCGCGGCAACAGGCAAAATAGTGGACCAAGGATTCAAAGACCTTATGTATCTCCCGAGGAGATGATGAACGGTCCGTGTCAAATGCACTTTTACCTCGACAACAATGGAAAGAGGCAGTCAGGACATCTCCAGAAAGATTGCAGAAATTTCCAGGCAATGTTGCGAGCCGCAGGAATTGCAAATGCCCAAGCAAATAACAGAAACCCTCGGGAGCCAAGGAGCGAGATTCACCTTCCACCTCCTCCCGCAATTACGGACGAAAATCGGCATCAGCTTAGAATTGCGGCAGCACCACATCCACCTCCATATGTTGACCCCAACTCTAATGGTGCGGTCTCGATGATTCAGAAAGCCAGGCCATCAAACAGGGCGCAGAAGGTAATCTCGCGACAAGTGTTCATGGCAGAGAAGATGCCTCCACCAACAGTCGAATACCTAAATTGGTCGGGGCAAGACATCGGCTTCACAATTGCAGATCATCCGCAGCAAGTTCCTCGACCAGGACAATCAGCACTCATCTTACCCGCAGTAATCGCTGGTTTTGATGTGTCGAGAGTCTTCATAGATGGCGGCAGCAGCTTAAACCTCATGTATGCAGATACATTGAGGAAGATGAACATATCCCTAGCAAACTTGAAACCAACTGATACACGTTTCCACGGGATTACACCAGAGAAGCCAAGTTACCCATTGGGCAAGATCAACCTCGACGTTCAGTTTGGAACCCGAGAAAACTACAGGATAGAGAATCTGGAGTTCGAAGTGGTGGATTTCCCGTCGCAATATCACGCCTTGTTGGGACGACCAGCGTATGCCAGGTTCATGGCAGTGCCGCATTATACATATCTGTTGTGGAGGTTGCCTGGGCCTAAGGGACCTATCACAATCAAAGGAAGTTTCGCGTTATCTGATAAATGCGACAAGGATTTTCATCGACTGTCAGAAACCTTCGGGATGCAAGCAGAATATGCGGCGCCACGGTTCACCGATTATGATGTACTGCCAGAGGTAGGGAGATCTTCTAAGGAGCCGACTTTCAACACAAACAAGGATTCAAAAGAGGTACAGATCCACCCGACAGATCCTAAGAAAACGACGTCCATAGCCGCAAACATGGATGTCGCATAGGAAAGCGCGCTCGTCGAGTTCCTCCGTGAGCACTGGAAAATCTTCGCATGGTGTCCAGCTGACATGCCAGGAGTACCCGAGGAACTCGCCGAGCACCACCTCAATTTGGATCCTCTCGCAAGACCAGTCAAGCAGCCTTTACGACGCTTTTCGGAACCTAGCCGCAAAGCAATGTTATCAGAGATAGATCGACTCAAAGACGCCGGTTTCATCAGAGAAATATCTACAGAAGCCACATGGGTAGCTAACCCAGTGATGGTGCCGAAGAAACACACAATAGTCCTTCGCATGTGCGTCGACTTCACGTGTCTCAATAAACATTGTCCCAAGGATCACTTTCCCCTCCCAAGGATCGATCAAATCATCGACTCCACGGCAGGATGCGAATGTCTTTCCTTCTTGGACGCATATTCTGGTTATAACCAGATCAGACTAAAAGAAGAAGATGAAGCCAAGACAGCGTTCATCACACCTTATGGCGTGTTTTGCTACAAAACAATGCCCTTTGGTCTGAAAAACGCGGGAGCAACATATCAGCGGATGATGCAGAAGTGCCTAGCAACACAGATCGGAAAAAATGTACAAGTCTACATCGACGATGTCGTAATAACATCAAAGAAAGGGTCGACTTTGATCGAAGATTTGAAGGAAACATTCGACAACCTCGACAAATTCTGCCTCAAGCTGAACCCGACAAAGTGCTCTTTTGGAGTTCCCGCAGGAGAACTTCTCGGGTTCTTAGTATCAGCAAGGGGGATTGAAGCTAATCCCGAAAAAATACAGGCCATCGTTACTATGAGAAAGCCAACAAAGTTGAAAGAAATACAACAGCTAACGGGGCGAGTCGCAGCTTTAAGCAGATTCGTCGCCAGGCTAGGAGAACACGCCGCCGCTTGTGAACCGCTGCAGATCGAGCTTCAGGGTAGCCCAGTGCTGCCGAGCCTCTGCTCTCTGCACCTCCTCTCCTCTAGATCTCCCCTCGCCACCATGGCTGTCCAGAGGAAGAAGGGAGGAAGGACACCGAAGGACAAAGGCAAGAACAGCCCGCCTCCAAGCTGGCTTGGGCGAGCAAGAACCACAACCCCACCTCCCCTCGCCTCCATGGCCGGCCAGAGATGGTCCTGCCGCTCGGAACGCCGTCGCCGGAACAGCCGCTGCTGTACACTCCCAAATCCCCCCGCCACCTCGGCCGGCCAGAGAGGGGAATACATCAGAAGAAGACTGAACCTGCAAAAGGAAGCTTCCAGCGAAGTTATTTAGGCGTGCAGTGGCCTCCGCCGCCGTTCCCAGCTCCGACCATGGGACCTGAGCCAAGAGGAGGAAGAACCCTAGCCTCCAGATCTCGCCGAACAGATCCGGAGCTGCACCTAAACTAATGGCATCTAGCCAAAATCTAACCCTACTATCTACAGAGAAGAGCCCGGCGCCGCCCCTCCGCCGGCCGAGGTCAGCTTCGGTTTGGCCCGGGAAGGATAAGCTCTCCCTCAGGTATTGTAGCGAGGATAGAGACGGACGCGGGGGGGGGGGGGGGAATGCGCATAACCAGCTTAAGGAATCTTTCTCTCCCAAAAGAAAAAAAAAGAAACTTCCAAGCTCAGCGGCTAGCACCAGCGTCAGTTCGACTCGTTGCCGATGGCTTGCCGGTCTCGGCGCATGTAAACTCGAACGCGCCTCCGCGTCTTAGTTGGCTCGCCGCTGTGCTGGTGTCTGCACCGTGAGCGATGGTGATCGTCCGTGTCGTCGTGTCGCCGTGCCGCCGTCCGCACCTTCGTTGCCGGCAGCTAGTCATCCACGCCGCCGTGTTTTCGTCGCCGACGGCTAGTCTCCCGCTCTGCACCTCCTCTGTCTGAAACTAAGGGTACGTTTGGTTTGGAGCCAACGCTGGCCATACCAAAAAATTGGCTTGCCCGCAAGATTTGGCTACCGTTTGGACTAGCACCAATTATTTGGCTCGCCCAGCCCACCCCAGGACGCCCCTGTGTAATTCTCGCCAATTCATGGGCGCGCGGAGGGCGCGGAAAACGCTCGCCAAAACTTTGGCGTCGCCCATGGCCTCTCCCTCGCTGTTCGTATGCTGATCTAGCTTGTTCTTATCAAAGAGAATCGATCAGCTAGATGGATCGACTACGGGCCGAATTTTTTTTGACGGAAGCGTAGCATCGTCGCAGCTATTCTATCTGATTGATCTCGTGCAAAGTGGCCATGTAATTAATCATCTTTAACACATAAGGCATCCAACGTACCTCGTACTATAAGTATAACTACTATTATGTACTCAATGATGTTTGGAGTACGTTGTAGGCCTATACTCTCCCTGTCGGAATGAAGAGAAGAGGAGATGGACGTCGCCGGAGATTTCAGGGAAGAAGTTGTCGCTGCCGCTCGTTGGAGAGGAGGGGGGAAGCCGCCGCGCTCCACACCCGTTCCGCCCCCGCAGCCGCCTCCCGCGACCGCCTCAGCGCACCTCTCTATCCAATCTCGGCCTGCGCCGGTCCGTCGCCGCCCCCGGCATCTCCTCTAAGCCACCCCCATCCGGGCTCTTAGGGGTTTTTCAGCGGCATGTCTATGCGTGGCGGCGACGGTCTAGGAGGAGAAAAGGCGACGGGAGGGAGAAATGAAAGAAGTGGCGGGAGGGAGGGAAGTGGTGGGAGAAATGGAATTTCTTTGCGTGGCTGACATAGCTGGCCTGCCACTCGCCGCATCACTTTCGTTGCGTCCGGCGCCCCACAGCTTTCCCGGCGTAGCGAGGATAGACTAGAGACGCCAGACACCGTATTGAGCCGCGCCGGATGGAAAAGGGTCGTGGGCGCGCGGCTGAGAGTGGTCAAACGTGCGACGCGCTTCAAATCCCTTTAAAGGACGGTTTAGGAGACACGATTAGAGATGCTCTAATTTTACCAACTCCGTTGGCTCCAAACCAAGTGGAAGCATAGCAATTTTGCCAAAATTTTGGCGGTTACAATGGCTACAAACCAAACAATAACAGCTTACCAAAATTTTGGTCATGCCCTCGTTTTGGTCATGCCAAAATTTTGGTTGGGCTAGTTTGGGCTCAAACCAAACACACCCTAAATGACTTTGATACCAATTTAACCAAAATTTGTATACTGTGGCAACTCCAATTAGTTTAGAAATCAGTTTGACTGAAATTCCTTCACGAATGTTGAATGAACAGACATCATTTTAAAGGAATTTCCTTTCTTAAATATTTTTTTTGGAAGGAAAATGTTTGTTTGCTGAAGCAAAGTCAGGGCCTGACTTCTCTTCATCACGTTAGAGGAGCCGGTTCCCATCCGACGGCGCGGGGCCGACCGATTTTCCCCCCAAATCGGTCGGCCGACGCCCATCACTTCCCTTTATTTTATCTTCCATGGAAAAACAGATGATAGGTGAGTGGAAGAGAGTTTATCAAAGCAAAAACTCTCAAGGCTCCCAGAGCCAAACAGAACACAAGTATCCTGAGGGGTCGGCCGACCGATTTGGGGGAAAAATCGGTCGCCCCCGCGTCGTCGGATGGCCCCCATATGACCGTTGGATGCTCCTGGTGGAAACGTCGCTTTCAGTTGCCCCACCTGGTTTAGAAACATCGCTTTCTAGAGACGTCACCCCCACCCACGGTTCCTTACCTCTGATTCCTGACACCGCCAACTATGTTGGCTCTTCCCTGCATATAAATTGATTCACATCCCAAAACTCTCTTTACAACAAAATACTAGAGATTAATTTACAACAAATTTTTCCCAAGTTTCCAAAAAAAAATTCAAAAAATCCAACATTAATCACATCTGAAAAATATCTTCACAACAAAATTAGAGATTAATTCACAATAAGAATTTCCACAGTTTCCAACAAAAAATAGTAACAAAAGCCAACATTAAGCATATCTGAAAATCTCTTTACAACAATATTAGAGATTAATTTACAACAAAAATTCCCACAGTTTCCAACAAAAGGTACTAACAAAAGACAACATTAATCACACCTGAAAATCGGTTTACAACAATATTAGAGATTAATTTACAACAAAAATTCCCACAGTTTCCAACAAAAGGTACTAACAAAAGACAACATTAATCACACCTGAAAAATCTCTTTGCAACAATAATAGAGATTAAATTACAACAAAAGATTTCACGATTTTTAATAAAAATAAGTAACAGATCTAACATGAATCCAGTCATAAAAAACTCTTTGAACATTAGAGGATGATTAACAACAATTAGTACCACAATTTTCAACAATAATTTCATAACTTTTTAACAAAAAAAAAACTTATAGATTACATCAAATTCCAACATTATAGTTCTCCGTGCGGGATCAATTTCAAACAATAGATATTTTCAGCACAAATCATGGAGGATTCCAACAAAAAATTCGGGTACTTCACCATTACAAATTTCCTATGAAAAATCCCTTTACAACATACTGCATAGATGTTTCCCACAAAAAGCATCCACATTTCCAACAAAAAAATACATTGCAAAACTTACATTGGTGTTCCTCTCCATGTTACACTGTCAGCGGAGGCCCTCTCCAGTGACCTCCTCCTCTAGATATTTCCAGCAAAAATCATGGAGGATTCCAATAAAAAATTTCGACTACTTCACCATTACAATTATCCTGTGAAAACTCTATTTACAACATACTGCATAGATGTTTCCCACAAAAAACACCCATATTTCCAAAAAAAAAATGCAAAACTTACATTGGTGTTCCACCTCCATGTTACACAGTCGGCGGAGGCCTCTCCGGCGACCTCCTCCTCTGCATCGGTGTGGAGAAATGGGCCTGAGCCGTACCCGTCCATGCGCCACACCTCCTTCTCCACTAGTACCGCCGACGACCTTGCTGGAGCCCGCCCATCTCTGTCCACGGCCACCAGCGCCGGCGCCTTCTACTCCTCGGCAGCTGTCGTCGGTCGCCTCCACCTCCATCCCCGCGCCGCCAGCGCCGCCATCTGCCCACCACTCGTGCCGCCCTACTCCATCCTCCACCTCCGTCCCCGCGCAGCCAACGCCGCCCTGGCCCCTGTCCCGAGCGGCGGTGGTGCTGCCAGAATGGGCGACGATGGTGGCCCTCGTGGCGGACGGCGCCGGCGCCGCCCCGCCCAACCCGCCTCCGCCTCCGTTCACGGCCGCCGCCTCCAAAGCAGCGGTGGCGACGCATGCCTAGGCGGTGGGAGCGGCCGGACAACGCGCGTGATTGAGCCGCGGCAGGCGCGCATGACTAGGCGGCGGAGGGCTCAAGAGTCAAGAGCACGATGGGGGAGACTCGCGGTGGGGGAGACTGGCTTGTGGAGGAGATAAGGCAAGGCATGTTCTGTGCCACGTAACAGGGACACGCGGCGTGAGCGGACACGACCGATTTCCAGCGATGGATCGGTGGGCGGATTAGAAGCGTTTTCCTAAAATAAAATGGTTTGTTCTTAACCGGAACATTAGAGGCATAGGCTCTTATACCAAACACGACACGATTACATAAAAGATAGATGAATCTTATTGCTTCATCATATGTTTCCAAGAGACTAAAAGAGAACCTCTCAACCAAGTACCAGAGACGCTGCAACATTGACTGTGCCACCGAGACAGATTCTCCCCGGATGTTCTGCTGGATCGGCAAGAATGTGCCAAAGAGGGACGACGGGACCTTGGAATGATGATCACAATTATGTTTTGGTGCATCTGGAAGCACCGGAATGATGTGGTCTTTAGCACCGGCAGACCATGTGCGCGGAAGATCATCTAGATAATTCGTTTGGAGTTCGGAGCGTGGAATACGTCGGACTTGATCTTCGGTGAGGCGTTTGGCTTTCCAGCACCGTTATCTTTAGAGTTGCTATCAGGAGAGCATTCCTAGGGGAGGAAATGTCACATATTGTTGACAACGTTCTTGGCGTTTTAACGGTGTTGTAAAAGTGGCCTTTTGGTTCCTTTTCTATGATATTTGATATTTCAGACAAAAAGAATTAACAGGACTTAGGCTTTAGAAACTTTTTGACACGTCATTACAAAAAGAAGTTGAGAATTAGAAAAAGCTTCACTACAAGAATAGTGGCGATCTATGCCGTTTTCATCATGACGCTCGGTATTTCGTCCTAGAAACGTCATGGCGATCAAATGCCAAAAGCCCAGTTACGTGCGACGTTTTCTTCATTTCGTCACGCAGATTTGTCTTGATTTTCGTCCCAGCCCCTGAAGCCCGGTGATACATTTCGTCCCATGCCGAAACGTCGCAAATTTCGTTGCGGGCCATTTCGTCTCCATTAGATTTGTCGCATATTTCGTCACGGGCCGTTGTGATGTTTTTCTCCCGAAGACCATACATCAACCCCACCTATCAGCTCGGCGTGCACAACTCTGTCTAACGGCTGGTTCTGGCGGCCTATTTCGTCCCTTGCCAATTCGCCGTAGATTTCATTACAAGTAAAAAAAGTTTGACTTTTCCTTTTTTCCAACGATGATAACTTTCGTGTCTGGACCCCACCTTGCAACATGGTTTGCAAGGCTCCATCTAACGGCTAGTTCTGACGGCCTATATCGTCCCATTTCCAACGACGATGTCAGATAGAAAGGAAGTAGATTGCCTATAAATAAACAACGTGACATATGATTTGAACCAACGACCTCCTTCTGGAAGAGCGTTGGTGCAACCACTAGAGAAGGCAACTCTATGTGTTCACAATAACCACTTCATGTTCTTTATACATAATATGTCGATTACAGCGGAGAAAATAAAAAATTGCAGGAAATTCCAGTAACAATCAGCACAACAGATTGACAAGCATAAGCATGTACACAATCACAACATGCACAGAGCATGTCATCCACAATCACAACATAATAACATGAAGACCGTGAGGTTAACCGACATATATGCATAACCAGGTTTACACCAGATTATTAGACCAAGTTCATGACCAATTTTAATACTTAATACAACATAGACCAAGTTCCTTCACAACCATAAACTACCATCATAAACAAGCCATTAGTTCAGGCAAGAAACATGAACCATCAAGCCATACAACACATCATTCATAAAGGTGAAGATGCACAAATCCCCCACCTTGATTCTAGATTTCTTTAGAACCTTTGTGCAGTGGCTTGTCACCTGGGCAACATCTTTGTTGCCGTGGATGAGCCGAACATATACAACATCATCGTACGCTGGGGAAATGGCACAAAGATCCAGAAAACCATTACCAAGATGTTGGTTGAGGTATGAGTTTTTGTAGTTGGCTGAAAGGTAAGAATACAGTTAGTTGTTGACTCTAGATACAAAAATGTGCATATAAGAATACAGTTATAGCTGTTGAGCATAGATAAAAAAATGTGCATAGAAAGATTTAAAGAGGCAAATCTTAAATGTTTACCATCTTAGCCTTTTCGGTGATGACATTGGACATGGTCATCTTGCATACATACTAGGGAATTGGTGGTTTGTGACATGCAACTTGGGGTCTAAAAAAGAAACATGGTCATCTCGATGTTGTTTCCAAAGACACAATGATCCTCGAAGTCCTCAAATCTAACATATTGGACCTAAAAATAAAATTATTAGTAACCAATGTGTAGCTGTATAAGAATGTACCAACGCATGGAAGTAGATAGCCAATTTCACACTTCTGCAAAGAACCACCGGTTTCGCAGCTTTCTCCAATGTGACATCACGAGATGATGAAATTGTAGATTTTTTGCCCAATTTCTTGACTACCAAATGATAACAGATGAGAGATTCTCTTGGCTAATTTCTTGGCTCTGACACGACGACAAGATGTGGGTTTCTTAGCTAATTCATGGTCTGTGAATAGAACACCGGATGCAACTGCTCCTAAACTACTTAAGATCTGCTCCTAAACTACTTAAGATAGTTAGAGGATCTCCTCTTAACTCTCTTGGTTTCCTTAGGTTCTGGGACCTCAACATCAGATTGTATATCAACGATGACTGCATTGGTGGGAAGTGGAAGGATGTACTTGTTGATTTTAGTCTAAAAATAGAGACACTTCAACAATTAGAACATTGCACAAAATAACAATTAGAACATTGCAGTAAGTAGACATTGCACAAAATAGAAATTGCCCTTAAGTATGACTTATTCAGCATGATGCTCCAATCTGCGGGAGTTGCAGTCTGGAACTCTGGATGGGAATCAGCTTCCTTTGCTTAGACAAGGAATAAACCATATTAACCAGAAACATTGCAACACAAGTCAACATTACATATCACACATGTGTTTGGGTCGTCATGATTTCTCCATTAGGGCTGGATTAGCTTCTTTGGTCCACTGATATGTGATTCACTTTTCAGGGTGTATTATTATAGAAGCAGAAAAAAAACAGGACATGATGGATATGCGTCAAGTACAATAATCATGTATGTCCAGAGTGACTTAGGCGTGAGAAACATTTTGAAACATCACTATTAGTAGTACAAAAAAGTAAAAAGACAGTTGAGATTTTGAAACCATCGGAATAGAAGAAAACTGGAGCGAAGCAAGAGGTTGAGGCTGGTTGTTGGTTGACCGGGTGCTTTGCATGGTGGATCGACACATCGGCTGCATGCCCAGCCCCGACAAGTCGACGTACCCCGTGATCGATCCAACGACGTTACGTGACAACTGGACCTCGCGGGTCCCCGGCCGCGTCAACTTACGTGGAGCTGCGCAGCATCGTAGGTGTCCATCCGTCCTGACAGGTCAGTTCGATCCCATGCGCGCACCAGCTCAGCTCACGATTCCACGGAACACGCGACAGGGGCGCCGGCCAGGAGGTCGCGCTCCGCGTGGCACGGCGGTCACCGGCGTCAGGCCGCCGGACCGGTCACTCACGCCGCACGCCGGCACGCGGCCGGCGCAGCTGATCCGCGGCGAAAGCAAGCCGTGTCCAGGGCTCCAGGCAGCTAGTTTCCGTCACGCAAAGCCCTGGCCCGTCCCCCCGGATCCCCTGCACGCGCCCGTGACGCGCCCCGTCACAGCGTCAACGTCGATGAACTGATGTATATTTCGAAGATAGAACGCGCGCGTCGAGCCGAGGATCCGGTGGGAGCCTTTGCTTTGCGTGTACACGTTAATCAGCTCAGCTCGTTAATTTGCATTGATCAGTGCCAGCGATGGGTTATGTGTGCGGTGAGAGCCATGGACGGACGCGCTATCTATAAATGGCAACAATCATACGCTTGCTTAACTTGTTACTCATTGACATCAACACATTACCAAACAGATACTGAAGTACCAATATTGTGCTCTCTGAAGTTTTTCTGCTGATCTTACGCAGACACCCGCCATGGATTCGGCTGCACTTGGCACGTACGTTCAGGTACAGCGCTAGCTGTACGAGCTCAGAACGGCGGAGGCCGGAGCGGTTAAGCTAAGCAACTGGTCGCTGAGCAAACGTACTATACGTACGGCGCTGCATATGCCTCGCTCGCGCAAGCATGCATGCATGTACACCGTGGTACATAGCTGGCCGGTCGGCCACAAACTGCACCGGCCTCTCTCCTTCGGCGTGCCGCGTGCGTCTGATCAAGTGCATGCACACGTACAACACCAGAAGGGTTGACCGGTGGAGTCTCATGAGAAGAGAAGGGTTGGGTATCGTCTCGTGGGATCTGAGCCAGATGCAATTAAAATCCTTTCAGGAAGACGTCACTATCTATTGGGATTATGATTCAGGGTTTTTCTAAACATTGCACATTACCAAAGGGAGATAATAAGCCTCCCATTCAGCTATCACAAGCTGGAGTGACGAAAACCCCAACTTGGCCTTATTAAGAAAGGAGAAGAAAAAGATTAGAGAAAGGAAGGAGAGGGAGTTGGAGAAAAAGCTCAAATCAAACACATGACAAGGTTATGAAGTCGAGGCTTGCTTGTCCTTCAAACTAAGGTTCCACCATCCTTGGTGACGTTGCTCTAATCCAAGGATGGCAATGGAACAAGTTTGGATGGATATACCAAAACTAGATCCATGCCCAAATCTACCAGTCTCGTTCTGTCCGGTCCATTAAAGTATCCATGGATATGGATGTCGCTCCAAATCCAAATCTACTGGATATCCGGATATTCGTGAATATCCATGTGTTTACGCACTATGTACATGAACATAACATATTTGAGCATAACACCAACGTTTTAGCAGCATTTCGAAAATATTTTCATAGCATTTTCAGCAACAATTATGTAAGCAATGAATATGAGGAGGAAGAATGACGGCGGGATGAGAGCCCCACTCCTACCAGTGCGTCAACTTCTGAGAGGAGAGCCGGACTGCCGGAGAGGTGGAAGGGAGGGCCGCCGGCCAAGCACTCCCTCACAACGTGCAAGGGAGTCACAGGGGAGGCCATGAAAAAAGTGGCAATCGGTGGTTACGTGTTAGACTAACTGAGTTTGGCCTCAAGGTAGGAGCAGTTAGGACTAGGTGAAATCCCATGTCTCGATCACTGACATGTGGGACCACATGTCAGCCGGATATCTATTGGATATCCATGGGGCAAAACCTCTACCCATGCCCGCCCCATGAGTTATCGGATATCCGCCCCATGAAATCTGTGGGCATAATATTCCATACTCGTGCCCATTGGGCTGGATATCTGTGCATACCCGGATCCGTCGATAAAAGTGCCATCCATAGTCTAATCTCTGGCTCATGTGCCCTAAATCTTGTTGTTGGTGTCTAGGATCTGTAATTCTGTATGTATCTTGATGTATGCAACCCTCTAATGTCGTCTAACAAGAAACAAGTTCTATCTCTATCTAATAATAGCGGAAGAAGATTTGGGTGGATTCGGCCCGTGATTATCCCCTATCAAAATGAGAAGTTTTCCTAGTAAAAGAAATTGGTGTCCCTCTATGTCTATGCTTGTTGTTGCACCTATGTGCATGAGCGGAGGTAGGATATCAACTAGTACTTGTACTACCTTTGTGCTGAGAACATGCACCCTCCTCGAAATAAGGCTTTCACCCAGATTTATAAATAATGTAACCACAACCATACAGAGTTCAAGATAAAGTCATAAAGAGAGAACGAAAATAATCCCTTGAGGGAACAACACAAACAAGCCCAAACTAAAAGAAAAACTGAAACGCCCCATGGGCAGGGTGGATGGAGCTCAACGACTGGGCGAAGCGGAGAGATAGCGTGCCGCCTCAAGCAAGTCTTGTATCATGTCATCCAGTCACTCTCGATCCCGATGTCTACACAACGGGTGTCACTGCTGCAAAATCACCAAGAGTTTGAAGACATAGTTAAAAGCACGCCGTAAGAGGACTTTCTCGCTTGGAGCAGAATCCGTTTCTCCGTATACCCATACATATTTGATACATATGTTTCTTTCCATGATTGAGCAACCGGTCCACGGAACTAGTGCAATACTAGTGTTGAAATTTACGACTTATTTCGTTGTGTATTTTTTGAGCGCGTGTGATAATTTATTAATTACCAAGGAGAGGAGAAGAAGAAGGGACGCCTCCATGTTCATAAGACCGGACCGTTCGCCGTATCGTGTGATGCTCGCACTCGTACGTAGGCAATAGCTAGCAAGCTATGTGCACGCCTCATGGACCAGTGCTGCGTGAGAAGACCAGGAGAAAAGATGCATCATGCTGCAGCACGCACATGCGTGAACATGTACAAACCCTGGCGCGGCTGCATCCAAAGGATGGATCATGGATGGACGGCAAGCCGTGAGCAGTCGTGCGTCGTCGTGACATGTACGCACGTACAATGTACATGCATGCACGGCAATAAAGAGACGGAGATCGCAGAAAGAAAGCAAGAAAAGACCCCCGTCCTACGAGCGACGGATCGATGCATCTCTACACGCTTTAATGCAGCCTTTCTTTCTGTCCCTTAAAAAGCCGCCGAGCCAGCGGCCGAGAGATCGAAGCTAGTATTCTCCATTCCATTCCTCAATCGCATGTGCTGCACGCCGCCTCGCCATTCACGCTCCTTCGTCTTTAGGTAGCCACCTCTCGTGTCCATGTCGTCGTCCTCGTCTCGCCCTCCGACGACGCCGAGGGGCGGTGCAGCGGCGGCTGCGGGATGCGCAGACCCGAACACAACGTTCGTGCAGGCCGACCCGGCAACCTTCCGCGCACTCGTGCAGAGGCTGACTGGCGCGCCTGGGGGAGCGCCGGCGGCGTCGGTCGAGAAGCAGCAGGTTTCTGGCACTATCTTCCCGGCGGTGCCGCTGCCTTTGAGGCGGCCGAAGCTGCAGGAGAGGCGGCGCGCGGCGCCGGCCAGGCTGGAGCTCGCGCGGCCGCAGCCGTTCTACTACCACCCTCATCATCACAACCACCACCACCACCACCACCACCACGGCATCATGCAGTACTCCCCGGTGTCGACCATGGACTACGCCCACGCCCTGGCGGCCTCCTCCTCCGCCTCTTCGCCGTCACCATCGCCGCACTCGTCGTGCTCCTGCGGGGTAGTCATAAGCAAGGAGGAGGAGGAGAGGGAGGAGAAGGCCATCGCCTCCAAGGCCTTCTACCTGCACTCCTCGCCCAGGAGCTCCGCGGTCGCCGGAGGCGACTCCGAGAGGCCCAAGCTGCTGCCGCTGTTCCCCGTCCACTCCCCACGGAGCTCCTCCTTCGCCTAGCTTAGCGAATAATTAGCCGTTACTTACATCTCTAGCTAGCCAGTCAACCTCCATTAATCCCCACGATATGCTACGTTTAATCCTCTGTACCACCTAGCTAATTCGCATTAGATCATCCATCACTAGTGTTTCTTCTTGATTAATTATGTGTAATTTCGTTGCTTGACTCTTTGTTCTGCATTTCTCTTCTCTTTAGCTTCTAATAGTCTACTAGAGCAAGTCATAATATTCTTTCTTTAAACACAAGTATTACTAGCTAACGAGAAATGACATTCTCATGTGCATGATGCATGATGATGATCATTCTATTTTGTTGCATGCCAATAAATTTTAGGCCTCCGAAACACAACAAAAACTGAATATGAAACCTGAGTACGCGGATCACAAAGCAGCAAAACGGGTGAATCTGACATATGTTCAGTAGCTAACATATGAACTTCATATTATGAACACGTGGTCAAAGCTACTTATTGAAGAGTTCTACCGACATAAAAACTGCATTATGTACATGGAAGAAGGAATCACATGTCATGGAGTCAACTTCATTAAACGTACGAAGAAAGTAGAGAAGAAGCATCATAGATTGCCCGAAAGGTACACATGAACCTTCAACGCGAGTTCCCGCGCAAGTTTGGAACATTATCTTCCGGGAAATGATCTTGGTGTCAAAAGTTGGATAGGGATCGGATGCGGACGTCAACAGGTTATTCGTCACCGATGCCCCGTAGAGAGCAACAGCATCTGTACGTATCTTGTTGTGACTGGCATGTGAGGGCCCACCAAAATATGAAAGAATATATTTTGTGTCATTGTGTGCCTACACGATTAGTAGAGGTCACGGGCGCCATGCCGTTCGTACTGCGACTGGACTACACACGCTTGTACTTATGAATCGGATGCGTGTGGTGGGTCGAGACCAGGGTCTGTATGGAACTATTTTGAGATTTTTGTAAATCGTCATCCATTTTCAAAAGATACAAGTTTTTTTAGTGAAATTGATAACTTGTACTCTTTTTTTTTCAAATTCTAACTAAGCGAAAAATGAGCTGCAAGCTGCATTTTTTGAATCGACTACATATGGTTGATTTGCGTTGTTTTTTTTTGAACAAATTTGCATTGTTAAGTATATCTATAAGTTATGCATCGTCCATGTGTCACTACGGGAAAACCGGCCATTACCGTGCGCCACTTTGCACGGCAAAGGACCTTATTTGCACGGCAAAGGCTTTGCCGTGCGTACCGCCCGGCAAAGATTCTGACGGCAACGGCGACATTGCCGTGCGCGTCGACTATTTGCACGGCAACGGCCTTTGCCGTGCGCGCGCTTGGCTGTCGTGCGGCAGCACCTTTGCCGTGCAAGCCGCCTTTGCCGTGAGGGCTAATCTTTGCCGTGCGCGCAGCCATTGCCGTGCGGCTGTTTCTTTGCCGTGCGCGCAGCCATTGCCGTGCGGCTGTTTCTTTGCCGTGCGTGCGGTCTTTGCCGTGCCACTGGCTTTGCCGTGCGCCAGCATGCCAGCCCACACGGCAAAGGCTCCTACAGGCACGCCCCAGGAGCTCCCAGGTCTACAGGCTGCCGCCACGTGGCTCCTTTGCTGCGCCAGCATGTTATTTTGGAATTCACATATGTGGGTAAAGAAAGTAAAATAGTATTCTAGGTGGGTTTTGCGGCATCCTTTGTGAATTATCAGCGTCACGGAAAATAAGCCATTGCAAGCGCAGCTTGAAGTCTCAATCCATGTCTGATGTCACAACTCCGTGCTAGGAACAACTCCCTTCGGCTAAGCTATACCTGCATTGCTTCGCCTTCGTGGTGGAGGGAGCGATATGCCAAGACGGGATCAAACCTCGAGAAGAAAAACCCAATCATCGGTCGGTAAGGCGCAATTGTAAACATATGACCTATTCTCATTGTGCTAGAGGGACGCCAGGGATAGGAACCACCATAATCCTCAACGAGGCTGGGATGGACCTTGAAGTAGGGTAAAGCTTATTCACTAGGGTGCCATCATTGCCGCCACAAAACCCTTATCCTTATATATCTACATGGCTCGGAGACGAATTGTCGAGGTTCTTGTCCCTTTTCCGCGCCAATGTAGTAGGTGAAGGGAAGGGAACCGCCGGGCTTGCCGCCACCGGACAGGGGTGGAAACTGTCTGCCCCAATTATTTTCTAAATAAAATCTCCTTTTAAATTCAGAGTTCTATTGCCTTGCGTGCTGCCCGATTTTGTGTGCACGTGCACCCCATTGCCCAACATAAGCAAAATGCACATGCGTAAACACTCGCCAAACGCATGAAAAGAATTTCTTAGTATTTTCAAAGTAATTTCTACATTTATTTCGAAACTGGCTTGCACATTTATCTTCGTGAACATATATACTGGCCGGGAAGCATACGACCCCAAATTCCGCATACACGACGTAGACGCCGCCGACCCGATCCCACAGCCCACGCGTGCGCGCGCACAGGCACTGTGGCAAAGCATATACCCTAGCACAGCATCTCGAAACAACCTGCAATAACTACTGGTCGCAACTCGCAACCCTGATCTCTCTCTGTACTCTGTAGTATCAACCAGAAGAGAGCATCCCCGTCGCTGGTCGCTCGTCGTAGCATCTCAGCTCCCAACCGGATTCCCGTGACTAGCCAGCCTCTCGCCGGGCAGGCTCAGGCCGCCGCAGTCTTGCAGCAGGGTTAATTAAGAGTTCACGCTGCCACGCCCGGTCTCTGATCGATCCTCTGGTCTGCGACAGACTGATCACCATTGCTGCTGCTGGCTCCGAGTAAATGGACTTGTCATAAATAAAAAAGGGAAAGCCGGTGCAGCATAGCATAGACGTAAGCGTAGCATCCGGCCGGCGTGGCAGTGCGCAGCGTGAACACGCACAGCGAGAGGGTCAGCGACCGGCGGGTTCAGTGAGCGCAGCGGCGATCAGGCGAGCGTACGCGGGACACGGGAGCGCCATGAATGCGTGGAGCATGCGTGCACGGGTGATGCCATGGCATGGCACCGCACGGGGTCCGGCCCCTGGCTATTGGCTGGCGAATCCATGAGTTGACCTCGATCCTGAGGTAGGATCTAGGATATGGGCGCTGCTGCGGCTGCGGCTGCAGCTGCAGCTGCTGCGTGCAACGGCTTAACTAACTGTAAGTGCGACCCCGAGCTGATGCCCATCTCTGCATGCTCTCCTGTTCAGCGCTGCGCGATCTGCAACGGCTTAACTGTAGAACTCAGGGAAGAGGTGTTCGTCGCCGGAAAGGCATCCCAAGAACCGTATTGGGCACCATGACAAGTGCGAATTAAAGCACCAAGCACATCAAGCGGAGATCCACCGGAATGTTTGAATGGAGTCAAACTACAGGATGTGAAGATTGTACAAGTACTATACTGTTTTATTCAGCACGCACACTACCCCAAAGTACCAGTTTTATTAGTAACAGTGTAAATTTCGTGCGTTGCTTTGCTTCTACCTTGTTTTGTGTGGGGTTGGTTCTGTATGGCCTACATCGTCCATGAGAGCAGCTCCGGCCACCCTTGAGTTCATCGACATAGTTGAGAGGGCCTTTCTTTCATCGGCTAAGAGCATCTCCACTCGGCTCCCCTATATGAGCTTCGGCGTAGCCGTTTTCAGGCCCATATAGAGGGCGCGACGATGAAACTAAATTAGGGGCCGGACGGCTGCCAGTCGTGGCCCCTATACACCAAACAAATTTTAAATTTTAAAACATAAAAAAATTCGATAAAAAAGTAAATTCATTGATAATTCGGCTATATATGGCCGATATTTGTACGAATTTAAAAACATGGACTTAAAAAATTCTAACTATTGCCGCCGCCGTTGCGCGCCCTAGCCCTAGACGGCGGTACATGGCCGTCGCGTAGTCGTCGCCGTCATCGGGGTCCTCCTCCTTTGGCTGCGGCAGGTAGCTGCTGCAGCCCTGGCCGGCATTGCCGTGCCTCCCGCACGGCCTGGTGGACGGGCCAGCGTCGGCGTCGCCGTCGAGGTCGATGACGAGGACGAGGCGGCGCCGACGCTCCTCCTCCGCGATGCGGTAGTCCACCGCGCTCCACGCTTCGGCAAACGCATCCGTGGCCACGGAGGACTCCAGCTCGGCTTGGCGCAGCCCAGGGAACTCCTCCGGGTCATCCTCCGCCTTGACGACGGAGGTCGTCGCCTTGTACTCTGGCGGTGGTGTCCACTCTCGCTGGTGCGGTGGAGAGGGGTCGCGTATGACGAGGTCGCCGCGAGATGAGGAATGGTGGCGGCTGCACGAGGGCGCAACCTCCACCGGCTCGTCCTTCACCGTTGCCAAGAATCTTGGCGAGGGTGTGTTGTAGGGCGAGTACCTCGAAGACGACCCGCGCGCCGAGGACCCGCGAGAGGAGGAGGAGGAGCGCAATGACCATGACCATCGGCGCGGCGCCCACTGGCCGCCGCTGCCCCTCGGAGCCGCCAGCTGGAGGTGCCGTGGTGGCATCTGTAGCGGCGGGTTCTCGTCGGCGATGTACTGGAGGACCCATGCCAGGGTCCTCCCAGGCGCGATCCACCACCGCCGCCGTCCAACTATGTTGTAGTTGGACGGCGGGTCGTTGTTGTCGTCGTAGGCGGCGAGGCGGTCCGCGTGCTACCGGACGAAGAAGACTTTCCAGCCATCATCGTTGTCCGGCGACCACTGGGGGTCTTCCCTCTCCTCCGCCGTGAGGTGGTCCCAGTAGTGGTTGCATATCGCAATCGCCCGCTCGGTCCCCGTCAGCACGGGGGGGGGGGACCGGTAGACCGCCGCGGCTGAGCGCCCAGTCCCCCGGACAACGCATGTCTGACGGTACGGGGGTAGCCCGCGCGCCTCGGTGACATGGAGGGAGCGCCGACCGAAGCCGTTGGCAGCGGAGCCTCCCCTCTCGTGGTTTTGGTGATCCATGGCGGCTAGGGCTGGAGGAGGACAACGCGGTGGAGGTTTGGAGAGGAGAGGAGAGACGAGGCGAGGTGGAATGGCGCGGCGAGGGAGGAGCACGACGGTTTATATAGCGGCCGAGGAAGCCGTTGGCGGGCATTAACGCCGCCGCTGAAGACGAGCAGGCGATGCTGAAGATGAGTGCATTAACGCCGACGTGACTCGACACAGAAGGCAAGCATGGCGAGCAGCCTTTGACCGCCGCTGAAGATGAGTAGGCACGCTGAATATGAGCAGGCGCACATTAACGCCGACGCAACTTGACGGGCGCAGAAGGCGATGAGGAAGACGACTCGGCGGACGCTGACGGGGCGGGTCCACGGCCATGCAGGCGTTTCCTGCGGCTTCTTCCCGCGTCTTTCCCGCCAACACGCGGCGTGCTGGCTCCTTCGCTAGGCTCACTTTCTACTGGGTTCGGCCTGGGGGCGCCAGATGCAAACTTGGGCCGCGTCGGCTGAAAATCAATTTTAGGGGCCGCAACTAGGGTGGATTTTAGGCGCCGATGCTCTAAAGACAATACCACCGGCGCGAAATGCAAAGTTAATTGAGAAACTATGTGCCGCCCAAGAAGCTTGGGGCCTTGGGGTCATGAACTTGAAAAAGTTTGCCACGGCCGTCCGCATTCATTGGCCGTGACTCGAGTGGAAGGACAACACATAAATTTGCGCGGGCTTCGGTTAATCATGCACCAAGGGGAGCATGGACATTTTCTACACCGCAACCCCCATCACCATTGGCAACAGTTGCAAAATTTCGTTTTGGGAGACTCCATGGCTTGGAGGCCGAAAACCACTTGAGATTTTATTTTCAAAGTCCCAAAGAGAAAGAAATAGGAAGTTAGCCAAGATTTGAAAGACAAGCTTGGGTGCACAAAATCACCATGGATGAAGGCTTCACCATAGCGCATCTCACCCAATCCATCGAGATTTGGACCAAATTGCTTGATGTGCACCTTGACGAAGGTGTGGACAACACCATTTCTTGGAAGCTCATGGCAAATGGGCAATACTCGGGCAAATCCGCTTACGAGGTGCAATTCATTGGCTCTACCACCTTCATCATGCATAAAACGTTGTGGAAAGTTTGGTCTCCACCCAAAGAGAAATTCTTCGCTTCGCTCCTAACACAACATCTGATTTGGACCGCCAACCGCCTTCGAAAGCGGGGTTGGCCAAATAGTGGCTTGTGTCCCTTTTGCAAGCACATGACGAAATCGGTGTGCCATCTATTTGTGAATTTCTCTTACACGGTCCGTCTTTGGAATCACATAAGAGTTTGGGTGGGCATCCCAACATTCAACCAACCCTTTGGGCGGGTCTCACAATCGAGCATTGGTGGAGCACCCTGACAAGTGGATCTACTCCAAACCATAAGGCCGTCGCCTCTCTCAATCTACTCGCTACTTCGGAGATTTGGAACCAACGCAACACGTGAGTCTTCCACAACAAGCATATGCCACCATTAGACTTGTTAGATAATAAAATTAACAAAGAAGCACGCTTGTGGGTGTACGCAGGTGCAAAGCCTTTGGGTGAAATAAGGCTCTGAGAGTAACCACTTGTAGCTTTTGGCTTGTAAGGACTATCTTGTCCAAACACTCTTTCTCAACCAATGAATAGATTAGGGTAAATTTGTTTCCCCCGTTTCAAGAAAAAGACAAAGGGCTGTATATAAGCCTGGATGTAGTGGAAATTCACTTTCGATATGGGGTGCTATACTCCCTCCATCTAAAAAAGCATATTTTAGAATGTGAAAAAACAAAAAATAGTTACCGTTTTCAGAAAAATATCAGTTTTTCACAAAATATCTACATTCTATGTGTGCACATAAACTTTAGCGAAGAAATAATATTTTTTGTGTTCTGTGTAGAAAAGGCAAAAAAAATCTCGTGCATGCGAAGAGTGCTAGGGAAACCTGGGTGTAGGCGCACCTGGTTTTTCAAAAATTAAAATCAAAACATATACTATTTAAAAGAGTTGAAATAAAATTTTCCATATACATTTTTTTTATGCTTAATGGTGTAAATTTCTAAGAAAAATACGATTTTATGTGGCCTACATGAAAATGATAAGATGTCCAAATGACACTATACTTATTGGCTTACTCTTCATAGAAATACAGGTTGAGTTTGCATCCTACATCAAGTATTGGGAATATTCTTCTCTTAGGGATGCAACTGCAATGCCATCAGTTTCTGGAATGAAACAAGAAACGTCCAACACAAAGAAATTATCCAATTCGCCACTTCACTATAATAAGAACATGGACAAACAAGCTTCCAAAGCAGACCAGGTTATTTTCTTCATGGTGCAGCCACAGCACTATAAATTCAGTTCACCAACAAAGCAGAGGTCCAACCCACAAGCATGCAAAGCAATCTCACTAGAGGCGCACCAATTTGTACATCAAACGATTCTAACACAGCACCACCAGCAGCCAAGAGGTGACCACTCTATTTGCGTCTTCTTGATGGTACTTTGTATTTCTTCCGAGCATTTGGATGTCTTGGTACGCTAGCTTTCGCAATTAGATCATGAAAGGTACCCCTCAATACCTTCATCAGACCACCTTTTGCTCGCAGTAATCTATAAATCCCAAGCCAGTACCCTCTGGTATGCTTCACACCGACGACTCCATCATAGGCCATCGTTGAATACAGATAAACATTAAGCCACCTAAGACCAACATATAAGTTCTTTAGTTATGAAAAGAACTTGTGATTGCATAAACAAGCTTTCAAGACATCAGTATAACAGAAACAAAATATTCTAATCTACGGGGAGATCAACCCTTTGTTGAACATGGAATTATATTGCTCAAATTTCCAGATTGTTCATTTTTGTCCCAGGCTTTATTTTGAATGGGAGGTTCCAGAGTTTACAACTTCTCAAGGGAATTTGCACATTTCCTTGCTGTACAAGGAGTGAAACCCCACTAGTTCCTACACACACACTGCCAAAATCAGTACCCACATCAGTTATTTACCTGGTATTAATATTTAATAGTGACCAAACTAACTAAGGTAACTGGACTCAGCAAAAAAATATTGATCATGTAATTTCATCTAAAAAAACAGCCTCGTATAATGATCAGGTGAATACACCTAGTTCATGCCCAAAAACAACAGCTTATGCTCTATGACCCTCTTTCGATTCTAGGATTTCCAAAATAATTTGGGTGGATTTGGCAAGTTGTTCATACCAGGTTCTATGAGCCTCTTGTGCTTTTCATATTCTTACATTTTCTAATTCTGAGATCCAAAGTGGCCCTACAAGGTGTTCAAAGTGTATGTCCACCTAGCATAAACTAAGTTACTATATACCACTCACAGCTCTTCAATCCAAGCTAAGTGGTATATAGTCACAGTTACCTACAGAATTAACACAAAAACTAGGCAGCTCACAGGATCGTGTCCCTTCTTTCTATTTCAATTGAATTGATTAACTACCTTTTCTCCTATAAAGATCTGAACTGGTGGTCATCCGTTCACCCTCACTGTCATCATCGGGGTTGCCTTTTAAGTTACGAGGAAATCACCACATATGAAGGACGTAGGGTTGATTGAAATGATGTATTGTTTGAGAAAATAATACTTTTCACAAAGTTATGCACGATGATGCCACAAGTGTTTGAACAACAGATGCAACATAGCAAAAAACAATTTTCATGGCATCACATGAGCATTTAACTACTCCGTAGTATTTATAAAATAGGGAGAAAGTGTTCCGACAATGCATCCATTGGATTTCATAAACAAACAATCCCTAATTAAATAGCATCAGAAGATAAAAACATAGCAGATAATCGAAGTCTTGTACTAAAATACTGACCAGATTTGTTCCACAAGAAAGAGGTAGAAACCCTATATCATCCGCCCCCACCCACCAAAAAAGATGAGGTTAATTAGTGAAACATCAATGAGGGAGTACAGAAAGTATGTGGAGCCAGTTTGTGTGTGTGTGGAAAAAACACCATACCTGAAAAGCACTGTTATCCTTGAAAGCTAATATAAGTAACAGAACTGCGGAGAAAAACATGTTATGTCAGCACATGTGCAAAACTCAGCATGGAAACTAAGCATAAATAAATAAACAAATATAAAGGTAAAACCATGTATTTTAGCCATCGACATGCTAATGTATCACAGGGGGATTCTCTGCAGTACAGTTCCAATGTCCAAATTCTTTAGAAAACTCACCTAGCTGTATTCGTGCACATATGTCGAATGCCCTGCCACTCCTTTGCAGCTTCCCTGATAAGATACTTAACTTGTAGAATATATATCCAAGAACAATGTCCATGAAAAGGGCAGGTGACAATTTGCATAGTTGGCAGAAACCAGCAACGACCAATAAAGCACCTGAATTCATCAAAGACAACATCTTGAGTAAGTCATCTTTGTATCACTGGGTTCAGGTAGCACACCACACTGGTATTGCATAATCCATATAAACACGAGTACACGACCTAACAGTGTCTTCTAAAATCGCCCACCCACACCCCCCCTATGCAGGATCGCAAAGCGAAGTAGAACAGAGAAGTGTGTAAACAGGATTGCAAACTGAAATTGAGCCAAAGAAATAATTTCTTCTCTTACCGGAGAGGGTGCCGGCATGGAAGCTGCGGCAGCGGAACAAGTTTCCGGCGGCCATGATCTCACGCACCGTGAGCACGATCGATTCGAGGGGGCCGGCGACGAGGGCGTGCCATATAGCATCCAGCTCTTTCCTCCCCTGCCCAACTGGGAACAAATCCGCAAGGAGCAAGAAATCGGCATCTTCATCCAGCAGCTCATCCCCCCACCACGGCAAAGGCGGCATGAGTTCTGAATCAGAGTCCAGGTCGTGGGCGCAGCTCCAGTTTGTAGGGGGAGCGCAGGAGAGCTTGAAGCCGGTTCCACTGTTTAGTTTGTGGCCTACCGGTAGCGGTAGTCCAGCGCTGAGCGTATCGGCGCGCCTGCCTAAGTTTCCGCGGGTTGCCGCGACGGCAGGGCACCACCGGAGAGACGATGCCATGGTTAGTGCCATTGTTAGGGCTTGGGCTTTTCGCCGATTGGAATTCGTCGGGAGAGACAGAGAGGCGTCGGGTGTGGTCGGGAAAGCACCGAACTCGCATATGCCGCTCAAGGCTTTCCTAACTATAGCATGCATGCGCTGACTTGCGCAGGAGACTGCCTCCCGAGAACCTTGTCGTTCTCTCTGGCGAACAGACGTTCTAGGGTTAGGCTACCAATTTGGTGAGTGCGATTTCGATTGCGACCTCATCTCTCCGATTCCCCCACCCAAGATCTCGATTCCTGATCTCGAGTTGCTCCTTCCCTCACCGATTTCGATTTCCAAGCGTGGTTCGGGGTGACCAAGGGGCAAACTTGGCTTTGCTGCCCACCCTTGGCCACGGTTTGGGTAATTGAAATTGAGGAGGCAAATGGCAGCTGTGAAGGGTGTGGTGGAAGAACTGAGCATGGATACCGATGCTGAACCTCGACTTGCTTTGGAGGCGCTGGATCAACAGAGCAAGGGGGCGAAGCAAACTGATGGCATCCGAAGTGGAACAGAGGAGAATGTCACAGATATGTTAAGGCGGATGAACCTGACTTCAGAGGAGGCGACGCCGATTATCCTGGAAGATGAGAATGAGGATGATCTTGTGCATTTGGACTGGGCACTGATTGGGAAGGTGTTATCGCCGTCCATTCTTCACATCCAAACAATCATGGCGGCTCTGCGTCCGGCATGGGGAAACCCAAAAGGTATGACTACAAAATCTGTTGGAGATAATATGTTCATAGTGGAGTTTGCTTCAAAGGCTGGTAAAGATAGAATCACTACTGGAGCCCCATGGACTGTAGGCAAACATGCCGTGATTCTCAACGATTTTGATGCTAAACTAAAGCCTTCAGAAGTTTGCTTTGATAAATTAGCAATTTGGGCACAAATTAAAAATCCCAGGTTTGAGCTTATGAACAAACTTTGGGGAGAAAATCTTGGGTCAAAGTTGGGAAAAGTGGAGAAGGTTGATGTGGATAATGATGACAGGGCATGGGGGAGTTTTCTCAGAGTGAGAGTAACGGTTGACATTACTAAACCACTTTTGAGAGTTATAACAACGTATTCCAGAAAGCATAAGAAGTTTGAGGAGTTTGAAGTGAGATACGAAAAACTGCCTCATTATTGTTTTTCATGTGGCCTGATTGGTCACTCCTCAATGGAGTGCCCTACCCCAGGTGAAAGAGATGAGGAGGGAAAATTACCATGGTGTGCTGAAAATGTCTGTGTGAAGGAAGAGAAGAGGAGAAACTTCTCTACATCCACATCAAAATCTAGATAGAGCTCTCATTCTAGCGGAAGGAGTTCACACTATGATGAGAAGAGAGCTGAACCACAGGTCCCTCCAACTGATACGTTCAGGGAAAGGAAGTTAGCAGGAGCTGAAGGACAAAATGAAGCGGCCCCTCCGCTCAAAAGCAAGCAAAAAGAGCAGTGTCAGAATGAGGCTACTTCTTCTACGCATGGAGATGTAGGCAAAGAAACTTTCCCACTAAATTGTAATGATGCTCGAGTTGCTGGTCAGAAAAGGAAGCAGATCAAAATGTACAAGCTGAGAGGGCAATCTGTTAATACCGGAGCCAATCTTTGTCCAGAAATTCAGAGCTCGGCCATGGTACTTAGAGGAAATATTTCACCTGTAGGCGAACCCATGCAAGTCTTGGGTCTATCTGGTGTAGTAGACATTGATTCAAACAAGAAGCAAAAGAAGGAAATCACCTTGGTTTATACAGGATCGGCGGATCAGGCGGAGGCTGCACAAGAGCAGCCCCGCCACACGCAATGATTCTCATGGTGTGGAACTGTCGTGGTCTAGGGACAGCCGCGACAGTGGACGAGCTGCGATGGCTCGTACGAAAACATCGTCCCTCCCTCCTCTTCTTATCTGAGAGGAAGATGGGGGATAAAAGAGCTCGGAACTTTATGTGGTCTTTGGGATATACAGGTTCCCTTGGAGTCAGCACGACGGCTTGAGCGGGGGTTTGGTTCTCTTTTGGTCCTCTTCTCTGTCAGTGACCTTAAAAGGCTATTCCTCACAGCTGATTGACTTTGCAGTGGTTCCAGAAGATGGCAATGAATGGCGAGCTACTTTAGTATATGGAGAACCACGTAAAGAATTAAGGCATCAATTTTGGGATAGATTAAGATTTTTAAGTTCTCAATGGAGGGGTCCATGGATTTGCGCCGGTGACTTTAACGAAGCACTAAGTGGAGATGAACACATGGGACCTAGAGAAAGAGATGATAATCAAATGTCTCTTTTTAGAGATTGCCTAGATGACTGTGGCTTGGTGGATATGGGGTTCACGGGTCCAAAGTACACGTGGTCCAATAGACAAGCAGGTGACAACAACATCAGAGTAAGGCTGGACAGAAGCAGTTGCAAATGGTGATTTCTTAAATCTATATGATGACTGTAGAGTGGAAAACATCATCACCACCTCCTCTGATCACTACGCATTATTAATCACCTTAGCCAAAAGAGGAGATCTGAAGGTCCGCCAACCAGTACAGAGCTCTTTCAAGTTTGAGGCTGCATGGATGCGAGCTCCAGATTACATGGAAGTGGTTGAGAAGACATGGGAGGCACATAAACAACAATCCCCATCCCTGCATAACACATGGAAAACACTAAATAAAATGTCCAACACACTTCGAGCTTGGAGCAGAGACACCTTCGGATCAACCAGAAAAGATATTCAGAGAGTGGAGAAACAACTTGCTTCTCTTCGAAGCCGTAGGTATGGGACTAAAAATTATCAAGAGGAGAGACAACTTGAGAAAAACCTGTGTGAACTATTTCAGAGGGAGGAGATCATGGCCCGTCAACGCTCAAGAGTAGATTGGCTACGAGAAGGTGATCGAAACACTTCCTTTTTTCACGCTAGAGCATCAGCAAGGAGGAGAACAAACAAGATCAGATACCTATGAAAGGCTGATGGTTCAAAGTGTGAGGATCCGAAAGGAATCCAAGGCATGGTTCGAGACTTCTATGTAAATCTTTTCTCCTCGGAACAATGCATGTCCATGGATGCAATTTTAGATGCCATTCCCACTAAAGTCAGTGCTGAGATGAATGAAGCTCTTAATCGAGACTACACAAATGATGAAATTAGAAGGGCACTTTTTCAAATGGGCCCTACCAAGGCACCTGGACCGGATGGATTCCCAGCCCTTTTTATCAAAAGCATTGGGATTTATTGGAAGAAGACATATGTTCTGCAGTCAAAGGATTTCTCCTGGGCTCTGATATTCCGGATGGCTTTAGCGACTCCATAATTGTCTTGATCCCTGATACGTCTCCGACGTATCGATAATTTCTTATGTTCCATGCCACATTATTGATGATATCTACATGTTTTATGCATACTTTATGTCATATTTATGCATTTTCTGGAACTAACCTATTAACAAGATGCCGAAGAGCCGATTCTTTGTTTTCGCTGTTTTTGGTTTCAGAAATCCTAGTAAGGAAATATTCTCGGAATTGGACGAAATCAACGCCCAGGGGCCTATTTTCACACGAAGCTTCCAGAAGACCGAAGAGTCAACGAAGTGGGGCCACGAGGCGGCCAGATGATAGGGCGGCGCGGCCCAAGCCCTGGCCGCGCCACCCTGTCTCCTGGGCCCCTCGTGTGGCCCCCTGACCTGCCCTTCCGCCTACAAATAGCCTTCGTCGCGAAACCCCCAGTACCGAGAGCCACGATACGGAAAACCTTCCGGAGACGCCGCCGCCGCCAATCCCATCTCGGGGGATTCGGGAGATCGCCTCCGGCACCTCGCGCGAGAGGGGAATCATCTCCCGGAGGACTCTACGCCGCCATGGTCGTCTCCGGAGTGATGTGTGAGTAGTCTACCCCTGGACTATGGGTCCATAGCAGTAGCTAGATGGTTGTCTTCTCCTCATTATGCTTCATTGTCGGATCTTGTGAGCTGCCTAACATGATCAAGATCATCTATCCGTAATGCTATATGTTGTGTTTGTTGGGATCCGATGGATAGAGAATACTATGTTATGTTGATTATCAATTCATGTCTATGTGTTGTTTATGATCTTGCATGCTCTCCGTTATTAGTAGAGGCTCTGGCCAAGTTTTTACCCTTAACTCCAAGAGGGGGTATTTATGCTCGATAGTGGGTTCATGTCTCCGTGAATGCGGGGAGTGACGAAACCTCTAAGGTTATGGATGTCTTTGTTGCCACTAGGGATAAAACATTGATGCTATGTCCGAGGATGTAGTTACTGATTACATTACGCACAATACTTAATGCAATTGTCCGTTGTTAGCAACTTAATACTGGAAGGGGTTCGGATGATAACCTGAAGGTGGACTTTTTAGGCATAGATGCATGCTGGATAGCGGTCTATGTACTTTGTCGTAATGCCCAATTAAATCTCACAATACTCATCATAATATGTATGTGCATGGTCATGTCCTCTCTATTTGTCAATTGCCCAACTGTAATTTGTTCACCCAATATGCTATTTATCTTATGGGAGAGACACCTCTAGTGAACTGTGGACCCCGGTTCAATTCTCTATTCTGAAATACAATCTACTGCAATACTTGTTCTACTGTTTTCTGCAAACAATCATCTTCCACACTATACATCTAATCCTTTGTTACAGCAAGCCGGTGAGATTGACAACCTCGCTTGTTTCGTTGGGGCAAAGTACTTGGTTTGTGTTGTGCAGGTTCCACGTTGGCGCCGGAATCCCTGGTGTTGCGCCGCACTACATCTCGCCGCCATCAACCTTCACGTGCTTCTTGACTCCTACTGGTTCGATAAACCTTGGTTTCTTACTGAGGGAAACTTGCCGCTGTACGCATCACACCTTCCTCTTGGGGTTCCCAACGGACGCGTGTCGAACGGAAAGACAATACGTCAACCACGCGCATCAAGCAAATTTCTGGCGCCGTTGCCGGAGAGATCAAGACACGCTGCAAGGGGAGTCTCCACATCCCAATCTCTTTACTTTGTTTTTGTCTTGCTTTATTTTATTTACTACTTTTTTTGCTGCACTAAATCAAAATACAAAAAAATTAGTTGCTAGTTTTACTTTATTTGCTATCTTGTTTGCACTCTATATCAAAAACCCAAAAAAAAAAATTAGTTACTTGCATTTACTTTACTTATTTCATCATGTTTCCTCCTAAGTTTGTTCTTAAAGATGTACCGGTAGGCCGAGGGTCTATCCTTGGGAAAGATAATATAGAAGATTTTTTCACTCATATTAGTACAGTTGAAGATTTTGAAGATAGACACTTGGTAGAGCTTGCTCCTACTTATGAAATTGCTGTTGCTTCTTTAGTACACACGTTAGAAGCTAGATTTGTTAATCTTAATCCTGTGATTCAACATATCTTTCTTACACTCAGTGATATAGAAGAAGGAGAAAAGAAAGATATTGTATTAGAAACCCTTCTTAAGGAATTTGGGGAATAGCAAGAGAAGCTAGAAAAGTCTTCACTAAATATAATATGCTAGGCTCTTATACCAACTTTGCCAGTACCCTTGAGAAGATGGAAAAAGATAGACAAAAGTACACTAATGAAGTTAATTATGAGGGGGATATTAAAACATCAATACCTTGCAAGCTCTTGGGAATGTGCGAGGCACTAGAAAAGAATTTTGATTGGATTGTTCCTGAAGATTTGTTTGATGAGAGTAGCAAACCTAAGACTAATGAAAATGGAGCCTCTGAAACTCACATAGAAAAGATAAAATGCATAGTTAAGAAAACTCCACACCCCGCTGTAGATGCACCATCCTTCGATAATACTTGATACACACTTTCTGCGCCTAGCTGAAAGGCGTTAAAGAAACGCGCTTATGGGAGACAACCCATGTTTTTACTACAGTACTTTGTTTTTATTTTGTGTCTTGGAAGTTGTTTACTACTGTAGCAACCTCTCCTTATCTTAGTTTAGTGTTTTGTTGTGCCAAGTAAAGTCGTTGATAGTAAGGTTCATACTAGATTTGGATTACTGCGCAGAAACAGATTTCTTTGCTGTCACGAATCTGGGCAAACTTCGCTGTAGGTAACTCAGAAAATTATGCCAATTTACTTGAGTGATACTCAGATATGTACGCAACTTTCATTCAATTTGAGCATTTTCATTTGAGCAAGTCTGGTGCCTCAATAAAATTCGTCATTACGAACTGTTCGCATTTTGATAGATTCTGCCTTTTATTTCGCATTGTCTGTTTTGATATGCTCGATGGATTTTTCGATTCCATTGACTTTCAGTAGCTTTGTGCAATATCCGAAGTGTTAAGAATGATTATGTCACCTCTCGAACATGTATATTTTGATTGTGCACTAACCCTCTAATGAGTTGTTTTGAGTTTGGTGTGGAGGAAGTTTTCAAGGATCAAGAGAGGGAGATGATACAACATGATCAAGGAGAGTGAAAGCTCTAAGCTTGGGGATGCCCCGATGGTTCACCCCTGCATATATCAAGAAGACTCAAGCATCTAAGCTTGGAGATGCCCAAGGCATCCCCTTCTTCATCGACAACATTATCAGGTTCCTCCCCTGAAACTATATTTTTATTCCATCACATCTTATGTGCTTTGCTTGGAGCGTCGGTTTGTTTTTGTTTTGTTTGAATAAAATGGATCCTAGCATTCTTTGTGTGGGAGAGAGACACGCTCCACTTGTTGCATATGGACAAGTATGTCCTTAGGCTTTACTCATAATATTCATGGCGAAGTTTCTTCTTTGTTAAATTGTTGTATGGTTGGAATTGGAAAATGATACATGTAGTAATTGCTATAATGTCTTGGATAATGTGATACTTGGCAATTGTTGTGCTCATGTTTAAGCTCTTGCATCATATACTTTGCACCCATTAATGAAGAAATACATAGAGCATGCTAAAATTTGGTTTGCATATTTGGTCTCTCTAAGGTCTAGATAATTTCTAGTATTGAGTTTGAACAACAAGGAAGACGGTGTAGGGTCTTATAATGTTTACAATATGTCTTTTATGTGAGTTTTGCTGCACCGCTTCATCCTTGTGTTTGTTTCAAATAGCCTTGCTAACCTAAACCTTGTATCGAGAGGGAATACTTCTCATGCATCCAAATACTTGAGCCAACCACTATGCCATTTGTGTCCACCATACCTACCTACTACATGGTATTTCTACGCCATTCCAAAGTAAATTGCTTGAGTGCTACCTTTAAACAATTCAAAATTTATTACCTCTGATTTGTGTCAATGTTTTATAGCTCATGAGGAAGTATGTGGTGTTTATCTTTCAATCTTGTTGGGCAACTTTCACCAATGGACTAGTGGCTTCATCCGCTTATCCAATAATTTTGCAAAAAGAGCTGGCAATGGGATTCCCAGTCCCAAATTAATTAATAAAAATAGACACTCCCACTACAAGAAAAGTTGCCATGGCCGACGAAGTTGAAGTCGCGCCGTGGTTGCTGGTGTACCATGGCCGACGATTTTGGGTCCCTCCGTGGTGCATGTCAAAACTTTTTTTTTTCTCGTTTTTGAGGCCACCTAGCCCGACGAAAGCGGCCAAAACGTCGCGTATGGTGGCCCGGGACGTGGTGCATCTCGAAATCTCGGGTTCGCCGGCCGAGTCAACGCAAATCCGCACCGCCGAGGGATGTAGGGCCCGGATGGCAGCCTCTCCGGCATTGTTTTTTTTCTAGATCGCGCCATCTCGTTCAACGTTCTCCGATCGAGCCGTTTACGATGCGGGATCATGGGTCCCGCATGTCATCCTCTATGAACCAAAATTCTTTCTATTCTTGGATTTTTTTGACCCCCGATTTACGGCTACTTCCTTTTTCTTTTGATCCCTTGCCGCCTTGGAAACGTTGAGACCGCTCGCTGCTAAATGGGACCCGCATGTCATCCTCTATGTGCAATCAACTTTCTTTTCTTGGAGTTTTTTTGCCACCTCAAATTTGGTCACTTGCCTTTTTCTTTCGATCCCCTGCCGCCTCTCAAACGGTGATACCGCTGCTCGCTAACTCGGGACCCGCATGTCATCCTCTATGTACTATAAAACTTTCTTTTCTTGAATTATTTTTGGCACCTCATATTTGGTCACTTACCTTTTTCTTTCGATCCCCTGCCGCCTCTCAAACGGTGATACCGCTCGTTGCTAAATGGGACCCGCATGTCATCCTCTATGTACTATAAAACTTTCTTTTCTTGAATTATTTTTGGCTCCTCATATTTTTTCACTTGCCTTTTTCTTTCGATCCCCTGCCGCCTCTCAAACGGTGATACCGCTCGTTGCTAAATGGGACCCGCATGTCATCCTCTATGTACTATAAAACTTTCTTTTCTTGAATTATTTGTGGCTCCTGATATTTTTTCACTTGCCTTTTTCTTTCGATCTCATGCCACGTTTGAAACGTTGAGGAACCTGCAGGCTCATGGGACCCGCATGTCATCCTCTATGTACTATAAAAGTTCATTTTCTTGGTTTTTTTTCACCCTATGATTTTTGGCAATTTCTTTTTTCTTTTGATCCCCTGCCGCCTCTCAAACGGTGATACCGCTGCTGCTAAATGGGACCCGCATGTCATCCTCTATGTACTATAAAACTTTCTTTTCTTGAATTATTTTTGGCTCCTCATATTTGGTCACTTGCCTTTTTCTTTCGATCTCATGCCACGTTTGAAACGTTGAGAAACCTGC
>NC_061514.1:40158894-40189034 GCF_022539505.1 Lolium rigidum | reverse complement strand
ACCACGGAACTACTTATTTACGTGGCGCACCGGCCCAAGTGCGCCACAAAAACCTTAATTACGTGGCGCACGGCCAGATGCGCCACAGAAAGCTTATTTTTGTGGCGACATTTCTGTGGCGCACCTCCCATGCGCCACAGAATCAAATTTTCGTGCGCCACTGATGAGGCTTTTCCTACTAGTGCGAGCTTGGGGATGAGGGCGATGTGCGCCATGTTGATGCGGAGGAGGTCGGCGGCGCGGGAGTGGAATTGTTCAAACAGGCGAAGAAGGGCGGGCCCAACGCAGCTCCAGGCAGCCCGGTAGAAGCCAGGCCCAAGCCCATCAGGGCCAGGAGCACTCGAGCGGTCGAGGGAGTTCACCGCCTCGGCGATCTCGTGGGCCGAAAACGGCCTGATACGTCTCAAACGTATCTATAATTTCTTATGTTCCATGCTAATTTTATGATGATACTCACATGTTTTATACACATTATATGTCATTATTATGCATTTTCCGGCACTAATCTATTAACGAGATGCCGAAGAGCCGATTCTTCGTTTTACTGCTGTTTTTGGTTTCAGAAATCCTAGTAAGGAAATATTCTCGGAATTGGACGAAATCAACGCCCAGGGGCCTATTTTTCCACGAAGCTTCCAGAAGACCGAAGAGGAGACGAAGTGGGGCCACGGGGTGGCCAAACAGTAGGGCGGCGCGGCCTGGCCCTTGGCCGCGCCGACCTAGTGTGTGGGCCCCCCGTGTGGCCCCCTGACCTGCCCTTCCGCCTACATATAGTCTTCATCGCGAAACCCCCAGTACCGAGAGCCACGATACGGAAAACCTTCCAGAGACGCCGCCGCCGCCAATCCCATCTCGGGGGATTCAGGAGATTGCCTCCGGCACCCTACCGGAGAGGGGAATCATCTCCCGGAGGACTCTACACCGCCATGGTCGCCTCCGGATTGATGAGTGAGTAGTTCACCCCTGGACTATGGGTCCATAGCAGTAGCTAGATGGTTGTCTTCTCCTCATTGTGCTTCATTGTCTGATCTTGTGAGCTGCCTATCATGATCAAGATCATCTATCTGTAAAGCTACATGTGCGTTTGTTGGGATCCGATGGATAGAGAATACTATGTTATGTTGATTATCAATCTATTACCTATGTGTTGTTTATGATCTTGCATGCTCTCCGTTATTAGTAGAGGCTCCGGCCAAGTTTTTACTCTTAACTCCAAGAGGGAGTATTTATGCTCGATAGTGGGTTCATGCCTCCATTAAATGCGGGACGGTGACAGAAAGTTCTAAGGTTGTGGATGTGCTTGTTGCCAATAGGGATAAAACATTGATGCTATGTCCGAGGATGTAGTTATTGATTACATTACGCACCATACTTAATGCAATTGTCCGTTGTTTGCAACTTAATACTGGAAGGGGTTCGGATGATAACACTGAAAGTGGACTTTTTAGGCATAGATGCATGCTTGGATAGCGGTCTATGTACTTTGTCGTAATGCCCAATTAAATCTCACAATACTCATCATGTCATGTATGTGCATTGTCATGCCCTCTCTATTTGTCAATTGCCCAAGCGTAATTTGTTCACCCAACATGCTATTTATCTTATGGGAGAGACACCTCTAGTGAACTGTGGACCCCGGTCCATTCTTTTACATCAAATACAATCTATTGCAATACTTGTTTTCTTGTTCTCTGCAAACAATCATCTTCCACACTATACATCTAATCCTTTGTTACAGACAAGCCGGTGAGATTGACAACCTCACTTTGTTTCGTTGGGGCAAAGTACTTTGGTTGTGTTGTGCGGGTTCCACGTTGGCGCCGGAATCCCTGGTGTTGCGCCGCACTACATCTCGCCGCCATCAACCTTCAACGTGCTTCTTGGCTCCCTACTGGTTCGATAAACCTTGGTTTCTTACTGAGGGAAAACTTGCTGCTGTACACATCATACCTTCCTCTTGGGGTTCCCAACATCACAAGGAAGCTACTACGCCCACATCAACTGTGCGCAAGCACGGCCCAACAAGCCCATCGCCGTCGATGCATGGGCAACCGTGGTAGAGGGCATCGATGTCGAAGTCCCAGGCAACCTCCGTCCGTCGCCCAAGCAGGTTGTTGTAGAAGGAGTAGAGGGTGGCGGCCTTGGCGTCGTGAGTGGCCACACCCACGCCGTCCACGTCGAGGACGCGGATGGAGTTGCGGCGCAGGCGCTGGGAGGCACGGGCGTGGAAGAAACGGGAGTTCTCATCCCCCTCCTTAATCGCACGGAATTTCCCCCGTTGCTTCCACCGCGCAGCACGTTGGAGCACAAGGCGTTCGAGCGTCGACCTGCACAGACAGCGCAGCTGGATCTCATCCACGGACAGAGGGCGAAACTCCTCAAACAGGTCAAGTAAATCAATGAGGAAGGAGCAGTTATTCTCAAATTTAGGGTTAAAACGGTGTGAGCGTCTCCAAACCTTGGCGGCAGAGCGGAAGGACTTGAGGCGAGCAGCAATGTCTCCCGCCGCATCCGTCTTTGAAGCAGGTCTAGACCAGGAAGGGAGGGTTGTGGGGAGGAAGAGAGGATCCAGCAGCCAGGCGTTTTCGAAACGAAAGCCAGACGCGCGAGGGATAGAGGTGGAAGCGGTGACCAAAAGAGGGACATGATCAGAGGTGGGGCGGGGGAGGGAGGTGAGGGAAGAGTTAGGGAGAGCGAGGTTCCAGTCTTGGTTGAAAAGAGCCCGGTCGAGACGAGCAAGGACGGGGGAGTCGCGTTTGTTAGACCACGTGAAACGGCGATCAAGCAAGGGGAGCTCAAACATGGCCAAGTTCCTGATCGGGTCGTTAAAGGAAGAGGCTAACGCGAGGTTAAAAATGTCGTTGTTTTTGTCGCCCGGATCACGCACAAGATTAAAGTCGCCAAAGACGAGCCAGGGGCCGGAGAAGAGCGGGCCGAGGGACTCAAGCTCCGCGAGAAACGCAGGTGTCAGGGAGTGGTCAGCATGGGCGTAGACGTTGGTGATAACCAGGTCAAGGTCCGAGAGGGAGGATCGGAGGGAGGTGGAGAGGGAGAAACAATCACGGCGAACCGATGTCAGAGAGAACTGGCGGCGATCCCAAGCAGTGAGGATCCCTCCTGAGCTCCCGACGGCGTCGAGAGATTCGAAAGAGGTGAGGCCGGAGGGGAGGATGGACGCAGCTGCAAAGCTATCCATGGAAGCAAGTTTAGTTTCCTGTAAACAGACAATCGAGGGGGCGGCGGAAGAGATCGCGTCACGCACGACGTGGCGTTTTTTCAGACAGCCCAACCCTTGCGTATTCCACGAAACGATCTTAACATCACGGAGGTGTTTAATCATCGAAACGGCAAACACCGATAGAATTACAGGGGATACATAGGGGAGAACACACACTCACGCACGAACTCCTGAAACCATGGAGGGGGACGAGGAAACGAGGGCGGGGGAGAACAGCAACACAAACCATCCAGAGGAGGCATCGGCGCCGTCACGCCAAGGTGCAGAAGGGGCGTCTAATCATCGGTACCGGAAGGCACCGACGAGGAACAGATGGCTGCAGCGAAAGCGTCAACGGCACGCTTGCGAAGGGGTTTGGTGACGGCGCCGAGGGCTCCATGTTTCTTCACTTGTTTCTGCAGGGCTTCAGAGCACCCGCCCAGCGCGTCCTTGAGGCCACGCAGCTTGACCACGCGCATCTCAACCGGCTCGTAGAGCTGGGGCTCCTTGGAGGCAAGACGGGAGCTGCGCTTGACGGGAGCCGCCACGGACGCAGCGCGAGACGGGCGGGCCCGCGCCACAGGCCCGGCGGCGGGGGACGTGGCCACGGGAGCAGCATCAACGACTTCCGTGATCACCACGCCACGGCGCACGGAGAGGGCAAGGGGAGGGCCAGATCCCATCTCCTTGGAGGCGGCAGACGACCCCGCTCCCGCGTCCCACGTGAGGGTGAGCGACGAGGAGCGAGAGGAACCGAAGGAAGGGGCCGAGCACTGGGGAGAGCTCGCAACGCTATCGAGGAAGGCGAGCAGAGCCTCATGAGGGAGGAGAGCTCCGTCGATGTTGTCGATGTCGCGGTCACCGCGCGAGCCGTTGTCAGCAGCAGGGGCTGGCGGCAGGCGGCCAGGCACGAGCGGGAGCCGCCCAAGCCGACGGTTGAAAAGAGGCGGCGGGAGGGAGCTGAAAAAGGGCACGTACTCCCCCTCGCTGTTGTAGGAGTCCTCGACACGCCAGGCCCGCACCTTACGGAGCGTGATCAGACGAGAACCCCAGGGTTCCCGCGTGAGCAAGATCTCCGCAGGGACGAACTGGGCGTGGCGCAAACACACCACAGCGCATCTGCTTGTTATCTCTTTGACACCTGGCCATTTTAACCCCTGAAAACACATCTCATTACGAGTTGACCAAAGTGTCCAGAAAACAGCAGTAGAGAACACATTCAAAACAGAATTTGTATTTTCACTAATCCACCACCTTGCTACTGATTCAAAGTCAGTGCCAATGCATTTGTTAAAAATAGATGAAACCATTTCCCAAAGGTATTTTGCTACCACACAACCAAAGAAAAGGTGATTACATGATTCTTGTTCATTGCAAAATAAGCAAGATAAATCATCCACCTTCCTCCGTTTATTCAGATTGTCCCTAGGTTAGGAGCTTATTATTGGATAAAAGCCACAAAAAGATTTGTATTCTGGGTGGAACATGCAACTTCCAAATAGCAGGGGTATAGACAGGAACATGTAAGGGTATATTGCCCCTATGTGTGGTTTTGGTAATCAATGACAACCCCTATGGACTAATGTTTTCATTGAGTTTATATGAAGGAATATTCCATAGGTACTACTTGTTCTCCATGTGTTGGATTCAAGTATGGATGCCATGAAGATAAAGATATACCTTGTGGATTGGCATCAAGATCATCGATTTGAAGATACATATGTGATATGATCAAGAAGAAGAAATGAAGATGGAGTTCTTATGTGGAACTCAATACTAGCCATGCTCTATCTTATGTGAGTATGAGAAGATACAAGGTTGAGTTGGGCAAGTTCAAGATGAGCATCTTGAGTGGATCACGTGCTTGAAGCTTGCCGTCCATTTGGTGATAATGGACATGTGAAGATGTGCATCAATGGAGCTTTCCCATCTTAGTGTATGGGGGAGCATTTGTTAGTATACATGAAGCAACATTGACCAAGTGATGCATTCCGGCTTGAGTGGAGCGTGAAGTGTTATCATCAAGATCAAGCGGGATGCGCAAGGCAAAGGTATGACCTTGATAGGTTTTCCTTTTACCGGTCTCAAGGTGGTTGATGGGAGACCGGATTATAGGATAGATAGCCGCACTATCAAGAGGGGCTTTCGGTTGGGTAACTTGATCACATCGTCTTATGGAGCTCAATCCTTTGCATACTTTGCATATTCTTATTGCTTCTTGGTGTTTCTCTGTGTGAGGTTCTTGAGCTTGTTGCTAGCTTTACAACAAGCCCAAGTTCATCGAAAACGGAATCCGCATGCATCTTCTATTGCGTTTTCGAGTTTGGACGTCTTCACCGTTTCTTGACGGTGGGAGACTCCCTCTCTAAAATCATCTAAAAATGTTCTGTGAGGAGTCTCCATATTTCCAGTTTTTGTTGGGGTTCTATTCGTCGTTATCTTTCCAACAAAATTGGTTTCATGTCAATCGGAGTTCGGGAGCATTAGTTATCACAGTTTTTGTATAAACATGTTTTCCTGCTCACCCGGTCAGGGACCCGGTCGGACCGGCCTCTCAACCGGCCTGCCCGGCGTGCCGACCGGTCAACCGGGCGGCAACCGAGCTCCAAACGATGAGCCAGCAGATCCGGTTGCCGACCGGTCAGCCGGCCTGCAGACCGGGGTGTCCGGCGCTCGGCCCGGTCAACCGGGCGGCAACCGGGCGCCAACCGGTTGACCTCGGGGTCCGGCCTACCGACCGGTTTGGACCGGCTGGTCCGGTCTGTGGCCCGGTCTGACCGGGCCCTGGACCGGACGGCCCGGCCCCAGGCCCGGTTGACCGGCCTCCTCGATGGTTGACTCAGCCCAACTTTTTCCCCAACGGTTATATTTGCTCTTGGGCTATAAATAGCCCTTCTTCCACCTTGGGCTTAGTAGTTCTTCCTATTCTCTCTCCTCCATTGTTGCATTTGAAGAACTTGCTCTCCCCCTTGATTCCTCCAACCATTCTTGCTCATATTTGAGGATTTGAGAGAGGAGATCTAGATCTACACTTCCACCAATCAATTTCTCCTCTAACTGAGGGGAACCCTTTGGATCTAGATCTTGGAGTCTTTTGTTGACTTTCCCCATTGTTCTTCCTCTCCAATCTCATCTTAGCATTTGTTGCTTGGGTGGGATTTGAGGGTGAAGGACTTGAACACCTCTAGTGTTCTTGCTTTGCATCATTGCATAGTGTTGAGCTCTCCACCACGATTAGCTCGAGTGAGAGACCGTGAGCTTGTTACTCTTGGAGGGAGACCTCCTAGTTGGCTTGGTGATTGGTGCTCCGGTGATCTCTTCAAGAAGATTGTGAAGAGGCCCGGGCTTCTCCTTCGTGGAGCTTGTGAAGTGGTTGTGGAGCTTGCCATCTCCGGAGCGGAGGAAAAGCTAACCATAAGGAAAGGGCCATAATCCTTCGTGGGTGTGGTTCGGAGAATAGGGTGAGCCTTCGTGGCGCGGGGAATCCTTCGTGGGACCTCCACTCCTCCAAACGTGACGTACCTTGTTGCAAAGCAAGGGAACACGGGAATACATCCTCGTCTCCGCGTGCCTCGGTTATCTCTATACCCGAGCTCTCTTTCCTTGTGATAGCCATCGTGCTTGAAGTATATATATCTTGCTATCACTTGTGCTACATATATCTTGTGCCTATCTTGCTTAGATTTGTGCTACATATATCTTGTGCCCATCTTGCTTAGCCTTGTGCTACATATATCTTGTGCCTATCTTGTTTAGCTCTAGTTGCCATTGTTACACTTAGTTGAGCTTAGCATATTTAGGGTTTGTGCTTGTAAACTAAACGTTAGTTTAATTCCGCATTCTTACAAGACAAATCCGCAAGAGTTTGTAATTGCCTATTCACCCCCCCTCTAGGCGACATCTCGATCTTTCAGAACAACACCACCGTTATTCACTATCCCATAGAAGGAAGAAACGGAGTACACCCCAGAAGAATGAAACAACCAAATGGGGGAATCTTCAGAATCAGAGAGATGGACAGTTTGGATCAGAGCAACAAGTTCAAGCCATCTATCAAACAAAACTGGACTAACAGACCTCCGAAAGGTAAACTTCAAGTCAGTCCCATCCCAAGCCTCGGCAACAGTACAGTTTTGTTCATTAACAATAACATATAGATCCCAAAAAAGGACAGTGAGAGAACAATTGCCCAACCAAATATCCTCCCAAAAAAAACTCTTCTACCATTTCCAACATGCCACTTATAACCAGCTTTTGCCGCAGCAGCAGCCCACATTATCCCTTTCCAAAAAGGAGAACAATGCTTGGGATTTGCTCTAAAAATATTTGGGGAGAGATCATACTTGTAGTCTACAATCAGCTTCCAAATTTTATTATCATCTAAGTGATATCTTTTAATCTAGGAAGAGAGTAGACAAAGATTGAAATCCCTAAGGTTTTGGATGCCGAGGCCCCCAAACTCTTGCTTTTGAGAGGCAAAGTCCCAACTTGCCAAATGATATTTATGCGAGTTTCCCATGTTATTCCAAAAGAAATGGGCCATTTGAGAATTAATCAACTTAATGGCCCACTTGGGGAAATTCAAAAAGGACAGTAAATACATCGGGATACTCGCCACACAAGCTTCCAGCAAGAACAATCTTGCTTTATAAGATAAGAGTTTACCTCTCTGCCAGAGATGTGTTTGATAATTTTATCAATTATATCTTCTTTCCTTAATTTAGCAAAATGGAGAAGTATACCAAGATACGTAAAAGGAAATTCACCTATTGCAACCAAAGATTTGAGCAAATAAATTGGCCTCATCCGGGTCTACGGTAATGGTTATCAAGTCACTCTTATGATAATTAATACGCATTCCAGACATTTCTTCAAAGCAAGTAAGAAGCCATTTCAAGTTCCTAGCCATACCAAATTCTTTTTGAAGGAACAAAATGGTGTCATCAGCATATTGCGAACTAATGACACCACCCGGAATTACATTAGGTAGAAGCCCTTGTATAAAATTCCTACTAGCAGCTTTAAAGAGAATTTTTGAAAACACATCAGCAACCAAATTATAAAGGATGGGGGAAAGGGGATCTCCTTGTTTCAGACCTTTTCTAGCCACAAAATAATTGCTGTTAATGTCATTAATTCTCACACACAGAGATCCATGATGAAGGATAGCCTTCACATATCGCATAAAGTTTGGTCCAAAGTTTCTAGTCTCAAGCATGTAATCAAGGAAATTCCAATTCGATCATAAGCTTTTTCATAGTCTAGTTTCAAAACTAAACCAGGAACCTTTTTTGAATGAACTTCATGAAGAACTTCGTGAGAAGCCACGACACTTTCTAAAATAAAGCACCCTCGGATAAATGCAGTCTGGTTTTTTGCAATGATCCTATCACCTATGGGAATAATCCTATTGGTTATAGCCTTAGAGATTATTTTTAAACTGCAATTACCAAGACTGATGGGCCTAAACTTTCTCATCTCCCTAGCGTCTTGCTCTTTACGAATTAGAGTAATAATAGCATAGTTTAATCTAGCAACATCAAGCTTACCAGATTCCAGGGTGAAAACCCAAGGTCTGGCCTTAACTGGTTGTGCCTGGCAATGATCTTGTTGGAGGCATTGTTTTGAGAGCGGGGACTATCTTCAGGGTGAAAACCTAAGATCTTTGATCGGGCGACGACGGTGTTAGAGCACTGTTTCCTTCTTGGATGCGTCGTTTTTGAAGAGTCTGTATTTCAGGTGTTGTCTTGGTGGTGGATGTATTGCTGTTGTTAGGCCCGAGATACTGTAGCGGAACTTTTGTTTCTTAGTTTTCTTTTTTCCTTTTTTTGGTTGTGTGCATCCGTAGTGCCATTAGGGTGGTGCGTTGTTGCAGATGCTGGGTGTAATTGGTATCTTTTGATATTAATATATTCCCTTTATCGAAAAAAAAATCTTACCAGATTCAAAGTCTCTAACTAAAGCCATAAAGTCAACCTTGATCAGAGACCAAAAGGTTTGATAGAAGAGAACCCATCTGGTCCAGGAGCACCAGCAGCATAAGAGGATTTAATAGCATTAAAAAATTCCTCCTCAGAGAACGGGGCATCTAGGAGGCTGACTTCCTCATCAGTGAGAAGGTCATTTGCATCCTAGAAATTATCACCCAAATAAATGGAAGGTTTAGTGGAAATTCAATTCGGCTCCCGAGTGCCTATGCACCCTCTATCAAAAAATCATATTTCGAAATGTCGAAAAATTTAGATTCTTTCAAAAAGAGATCCTTATAGTAAGAAGAAACAATCTTAAGCATCTCTAAAGTACTATACACAGGACCAAGAGGACCATCTAAAACTGCTAAAGTTTTTTTTTTCCTACAACGCTGGTTAGGAACGGGATGGAAACATGCAGTATTGCGGTCCCCTTCTAAAATTTTTTGATCTTTAGAACTTTGCGAGCGCGCATCCATTTCACCCCAAATTCGAAAACCCTCGCTCCCCACATTTCTCCTCTCACCTCTTACCCCCACCACCTCACCGGCGGGAGGAACGCATGGCGATGTCGACGATGCGCCTACCGGCGGCGTTCGCAACACCGGCAGCACTCCTTCCCCGTCCGACCACCGCCGTGTTCTCGGTACGATCCCTTCTACACCCGCTCCGCTCCGCTAGGCTCTTCCCGCTACCGCTCGGCCCCTCCTTCACCAAATCGTGGTGGCCGTGAACATCAGGGCTCCCTGCCCCGCCCCATCTCCGCCGTCCGCCGGCTTCCAGCGTCCACCGGACCTCGCCTCCAGGCGCGCCACCTCCCGCCTCTGCACGCTGCGGATTCCTGCCACCTGCCCACCGCCCCGACCTCGCGCCTCCCAAGCGTGCCCCGGCCACGGCGCCTCCAGGCTGCGGGATTTCTGGTACGTCTCCCCCTATCTCTCCGAAGATGTTCCTCAATTTCCAGCGATTTCTCCGCTAATTGCTCTCTCGTCTCGTCGCTTCCTCCACCAGGACTCCCTCCCCCGCCCCGCCGCCGCCGCCATCCCTCAGCTCCCAGCACCCCGCCCCCACGCGCGCTGCCTGCCGCCGCCCAAGTCTGCGAGTTCCGGCCACCAGCCCACCGCCGCCGAGTTTATGGTACGCCTCCCTCCCGCCCTCTCCCCCCGTTGCTCTCGCCGCATCAACATTCCCATCAATCTCAATCTCAGGCGCGCCGTTGCTACAACAAGGCCTGCCTCCCGCGGGCGTCCGCTGCTGCTCCTCGCCGTCCACTTCCACCACACGCCGCCAAGCCCGACCAGCCCACACAGACCCAAGGACCTATCGCGCTGTGGAGGGGTTTGTGGAACCGCGCGGCAACTATTGCCTCCTCCAAGTCTTCGCCCGTGGGACATTTCTCGCTTGTCATCTTCTTTTGCACGATTAAGAGTCCGGCGTTTCAGGAGATCGTGAAGAAGATGGGTACTCGGTTTGGATTTCCTCCTAGGCTGACCTTGAACATCATCGTTGGTGCTTCCGTGATATCTGTTGTTTATGATTTGGCCATGGGGGGGAAGGATTTGGATGAGATCTGCGCCTATATGAAGGGTCCTGAGAAGCCGGATACAGCCAGGTATATATATATTTGTGCAAAATGCTACTAACAGAATTTGTTACATCATTTAGGTCTAATATGATTGGTTATGTTTGGTCTGCAGAGGTGATCAGCAACAGGATTAGTTGAACTCCCAGAATTTTCCAAGGTGAGGGACAACTCAACACTGCAGTTATAACTTAACCTCCGATAGCGTTATGTGTTTGCATTTGTCTAGCTGACTTATTGTTCCTTCCCTCATGAGTCATGCATGACTTGATTGACCGCTGGTTATGTTGTTTTTCTGCAAATGTTGTTGCCTGGTCTAGCCTCATGGGTTTTATTTTAGTGGTTCGTCAGGTTACACTATTGTGAGCTGCTAACAGAGCATTTTACATCATTTAGGTCTAATATGATTGGTTATGTTTGGTCTGCAGTGGTGATCAGCAACAGGATTAGTGGAACTCCCAGAATTTTCCAAGGTGAGGGACAACTTAACCCGGCAGTTATAACTTAACCTCCAATAGTGTAATGTGTTTGCATTTTTCTGGCTGAATTATTGTTCCCTTATGAGTCATGACTTAATTGACCGCTGGTTATGTTGTTTTTCTGCAAATGTCGTTGCCTGGTGCTGGTCTAGGCTCATGGGTTTTGTTTTAGTGGTTCGTCAGGTTATACTATTGTGAGCTGCTGTTTTCTTATAGTTTGGGCGGTTTTTTCCTTGATCATCCAGGGGAGGCTTGCCCCGGATGTTTGTACCAAACTGATGCTGCTTTGTCGGCTTTCTTAATTCAAGCCAAGGGTTGTAGCCGTACAAAATATGGTCTATTTTGTAGTACCACATATGAACCCTACTTGGTGTATCTCCAATGAACTTATCATTAAAATTGCAGTAAATTGTAGAGAACCACCACACATTGGGGCAACGGTATCACATAATCACTGTATTTTAGTTTTTAACAAAAGAGAACACCACAGTTTTGGGGGCGGGGTTGTGACAGATATCACTGCTCCTCAGTTGGAGTGTTTTGACAGAAGATCTGACTACATGGGCCTGCGTGTTAGGCCTACTAGATTCCATTCCTATGTGGAGAAAATGTTGTGGTGGAATTAGGTCCCACCAGTCAGCTCTAATCTGAACATGGTATTCGAGTCAACCAGAAGAGTTACCTGAACCAACAATATTGAGAGCTCATACCTGAGCACATACCTGAGCCAGTTTAACACAACCCGTACTATTGGGATAGCTTACTTCATCATTTTGATTTGCAGTTAATTGATTTCCTGTTTCCTGCATAAAATTGTTACTGTTATCAAATTTTCTGCTAAATAAGTCTCACTCTCTCAGAACTTTGCTAACAGGTGGCTGGTTTAATCTTTTAACCGTCCTTGTGCAGTACGGATAACAGAGTTAGTTAACAGTACAGTTCCTCACAATGGGAAGCATGATATTGGTTACAGTTCCATAGTGACAAGAAAACTCGAGAATTGTATGCATTTTTCCGAGTGAAAATCACAGCAACGAGAAACTTGTGGTCTTGGTGTAGTTGCGGAAAGAACTATGTTGTTTACTTGCTTAGCACGCTTTCCAAGCGTTTTCTCCTTTGGGTCTTCTTACTGTAAATGTGGCTGGACATGAGGATTTGGAAAGTGGTTAAATGCATTTTTACCGCTATTTTGTACACAAAAAAACTGCTTGAAATGTGAATGGTAGATTACGCATATGTGCAAGATGCGTGTTGTTCAGTTACTTACAACGAAATCTTATGCTTTGTTTGATGTTAAAGTCTTAACAGTCAGTTACTAGTATTATATGTTCTCATCTATTATTTTGGAGCCAAGAGATATGCCGGAAGATTTCTAGAAATAGCTCATTCCTTGTCCAATTGAAAATATGTGGTATTAGGATGAGCTTAGACATCGTCATCCTTTTGCGTTTTTCAGAATATTTATGTGTGTTGTATTTTTTCTTCATATTTATACATCATTGTAATGACAGTGGAAAAATGGTTTATTTGTACCAGCTCCGATAATTTTCACATACTGCTAATTAGGAAAACACACAATCAATTCCGTTATTTTGCAATTACTCGTACCGTTTGGAAAGTGCCTCTCACATTTGATCTCCATAATTCTCGTACAGTTTCTCATATAAGTTGGTCTAGTGCACTAATAGGGACAGGTACCCTAGATTAGCCGTGTGTGGGCACATCATAAAGTATGGTAACTCAACCATGTAGAACCCCTCTAGTTTTAAATTAAAATATTTTATCTCTCAAACCATAAATCAAAATTTAAATATGTTTTCAGCTTTGCTTTTGTCGCGACATGTTGATATGTTTTGACAACTATTTTAACACTAGTTGCCACATTATATTATAGTCAAGTTGATTACCAAGTTAAAATTAAATGGTTACCATGTTTTTGGAACGTTGTTGCTCATCAATGTAACCCTTGCATGATGGTAATGCCATCTTTTGCGTGTTTAGAGTGGGTCATATACTCATTCTCTAAACATGTATGTAGATCAATGCTATGATAATAAATCGTGCAAAAATTGGCTAATAACTGTGTACTATTTGGGTGGTAATTGTTAACTAGTAACATGATAGCTATAATTCTATAACCTGGCAGGTGGCGATAATTGCTTTTCGTCAAGACATATTGAGATTGGATCTTGTTTGAAGTTCTCATCGAGATTTTCTCCACCACCTGTCTAGGGTTGAGCTCTGAGATTTGACGACAGACTTAAAAAGCCATCTACATACGCTTTCGTCCAATCATTCCGGATAACGCTTGCATCTGTCTTACCGTGGCTGCTGGCATAGGGGTAGCCGATGCTTATTCCTCAGATACCGTCATTGTTTTTTCTCCGAGAAAAGAAGTTAATAACCCGTAGGCCTTCCACCTTCATGTGGTATTGCTCCGTCAGGCTCTCGCCCATTCCAGAAAATTCCCCACTGCTACCTCCTGTAGGAGTTTGGGCCATGTCAGATTCCAACGGTAAAACCTAAAAGTGGATCATCAATTGGATTAGTAGTTTATTTTAAATGGTAATTTATTTTAAAATTTCGAATTGCAGAAAGACTCTTTGAATGCATGTAGATGGGTCCCTTCGGATAGATCAACTATATGTTCGAGTTTAGCCAAGATACATACACGGCTATGCTAACTCCGACGCGCTGGATGAAACTTGCTAGTAAAACACTATCCATATGATATTACACACAAAGGTTGTTGCTAACTTTTAACTGTTAATAAATTGAGGGTTGATTATTGAATAATGTGTTGTTATTTTAATTTAAGTGCCATTTGATCTAACCCATAGATCGAATCACTTTTACCCAAAATAGGCTTTAGCAAAGGTCACATGAAAGTTTACAACGCTTGACTGAGACAAATTTTATTTGAAAGTGCGAAAAATTTCCTGATTTTCTATGCATGAATGCAATGCACACATTTGTTTCCCCTCTATTTCTAGTCTCTAAACCTGGGATATTATAGGCAAATCAAACGGTAAAATATCTTCATGGTAAAAATACCCCTTTCGGACATGTCTCAGCAATCCAATGGCACGACGCTTGCGTTCCTACATTAGGATGTGACACACAAATCTCCAGTCATCCCTATAACTACCACGCCGGGGGAAGTCACTCTCATTCACCCCCATCCGTATTGATTTCATCTTCTCTGCCCAACGCTGCCCATCCCCGCCAGCCAGATCTGAGGTTGAGCTTTGAGTTGTCGTGCCAGAGCTTCACGTCGTCGAGCCACTACTCTGGAATCTATATCGGACTTTCTTCTCCAACGAACCACCGTGTCAAAATCTCACCATGCAACTTCACCGTGACAACCATGGCCGGTAAATTTTTCGGCCAGAGATCTTTCTTCGTAGCTCACAACGATGATGTTCTTATATTAGTTCATAATCTTGTTTACCCGAGAGATTTCCTCTATAGCTCAAGTTATTTCCATTCTTTGCAGATACTTCTAGTCCATCACCCTCATTTTCCAATCCCTTGGACGTGCCTCCCATCTCAACTGCGGATCCGCCTATAGTTCCCGTGGTCCTAACTCCTGCTTCCGACCAAGCCACTTTTTCAACAAGCTATTTCTTGAGGGCCAAAGCTAGGCGGAAGACCCAAAAGAAAAAGAGGAGGAAGCTAACATGCAAGGAAAGGTGGATGAAGCCGCCAAGAAAACCAAGGCTAGGACTCATGAATGGGAGGTAAAGGGGATGTGGTGGCCCTGTAACTTGTCGGAGAAAGAAGTCGAGAGCCTAGAATCAGAAGGTTTCATTAAACCTAAAACATGGTGCCTCTTGATCTCTGTGACCTCGCCTGCTTCTAAGGCGAAAGAGAGAGTAGTCTACGACTCGACTAGGAACTCGGGGGCTACTGATGTGGGCATGACCTTTCGGGTGCCCTAAATTGACATACCTGGTGCGGTGTAACAGGAGACCAGCTCGATGGCCTGGTAAGATCCAAGAAGAGTAGAAGACGAAGATCATTCGGCAATTAGAAAGCTTCAAGGCCCATCTATGTTTCATGCAAAGCAAGGACAAGCCGGAACCCTAGAGTATACCTTAACCCTGTAACCGACCCGGACACGAGACCTAAGACCTAGCCTCCTTTATAAGGGCTAGGAGGTAGCCGAGGAGGGAGATTCGATCTGGAGAGGAAGAGAGAGAACACCATAGACATCACGGTGATCTTGTAATCATCATCATCATTAATCAAGAACATGCAGGAATAGGGTTTTACCTTCCGGGAACATGAACCTAGGTAAATCGTGCCTCCTCTTTGCCTCTCAGCCGATAAAATCGTCTGCACACCCAATTTCCTAAAACCCAAGTCCATAAACTATGGGCATTTCCATGGAAACCCCACGTCACTGGAAGATGCAAATGAATGCGACTGAGATGTTGCTGAAGGCGATGGAGATGCTGTTGAATATGATGACCACCGCTCTTGGTTCCCGGCTACATGATCAGGTCTCCAATTGTTCAAACAAGACTATGTGTTTACTACACACGGTCTCATCCTGCAGTTATACCCACGGCCAATTTCAAATTGGAGCAGCATGCACGTCAATGGAGAGGGCTCCAATGGAGTACGCGGAGACTTATGACCATCCTGCCAAAGCACCCACGTGGCTCGTCCCAACATTGCCACCTATTTTTCGTGAAAAATTAGGAGGGAATTTGTTATGTGTAAGACCAAACCTTACTTTTTTGGTCGACTATGATAATGTGAGAATAAATTATTTTATTCAGTTTTGTATAATGTGATTGACCGTGAGATGTTGTCATGCCCAATTTTATTTTTTTCTTCATGTTCCAGCATTACCATATTTACCAAAATATATAATCTATAATATAAAACTTTCACCTCACAAGCGAGTAACCGCTAGCAAATTCAGATGTAATTTATATATTGCAAAGCAAGTACAGTCTAAGTTGGTGCACTCTAAACTAGTAAATGATTTTAATGACAAACATGAAATCCACCCGAACACTAAAAATAAATATGAAGTATATATTCATTGTTATCCAAACTTTCATATAAAAAAGAATCACTATCACAAATAAAATTAAGCTATTACTTTCATATCCAACAACGACGATGAGAATCAGGGTTAATAAAGGATCAACAACGACAACAAGAACCTCGGTAGAAGTTAGGAGGGCTGGGGTGTTCTCGCAATGTGCAACACCGATAGAAAAGAGGAGATGAGAGCCTGTGTGGCGACGAGGGCGGGTGGACTTCAACAGTGGCTACATAGGTGGATGGCATAAGTCGGCAGCGAGGGCATTTGCTCGTGATAGATCTACGAGAATGTTTTCTAGTGCGAGGCAATGAGTGCAACAACTTCGAGATTCGATTTGGGAGCACGAGCTAAGGATTTAGCGAGAAAAAGAATGGGGCATGGACTATGTTAGGTCGAGCTGAACAATGGATAATAAAAGAAAACAAGCATATTTTAAGAAACCAATGAAGCAATCTAGTTGGCAACGGAATAGCAGGTAACCTGACAACGTGGACCGAAAACACGCACTGTTACGGAGATATTTGAGTTCAAATCAGTTTTTACCATTTTTTTATATAATTAATACCACATATATTTATAGTAAAAAATCATAGATGGTAGAGATACAAGAGGTGTCCCCAAGGATTACAAAATAAAATCTAAAAGATACTAAGAAATCTTCGAGATCTTCAAACCCTTTTCTTCCCAGACACAATCTTTTACTTTCCTAAGGCGCCAAAGATAGATAACAAATAATATATCTACAAATACAAACGAAGGCCCATAATTTTAATTCGAGCCGCAATGCCAAGGTTGTGTGCACACACACAACCAGTAAAGTAGTCATCCAACATCGGTAAGAGCACCAACATTAGTATATCAGGGAATAACAAGCGATCAACCTTGTCGATGTGAATGAAGAGTCGAGAGTACGGACCACCATTATTGAGGATGTAGCAGCCAGGACAAAAACCGCGAGGATAATCCTCCTGGCGACAACCATGAGAAAAGATCCAAATCGACCTGGTGAAGCAAGATCTGAAGGCCCATACCTAGAGAATTGTAACTTTTCAATACCGTCATTGACACCGAGAAGAAGATCTCGTCGTCGAATGAAAGGCTAAAGATCACTTATTGCAGTCGATGCCATCTCCATTAAGGAGAAAACAACAAGAAAACGACTACTAAAAACACCGCATTTATTGGAAACTCCACACATAGTTGGGGTTCCCCACTCCTCCTAACGTCGGTGAAGCCGACCAGAGGAGGGGGAACCGATCTATGGAGAAAGCTGAAGTGGAGGCGGCTATGGGTTTTCCAGAGGCAGATGTTGTCTTCTTACGCCTCTCGGTTGGATTCTCCGGAGGTGGCTGTTGTCTTCTTACGCCTCTCGTTTGGATTCTCAAACCCAACCACTAAATGAATCATTATACAATGATTTGTTAATAGGATGTTATAGCGCACTATAGCACGCTAATAACGTATTTTGAGATCGACCTATTTTATTATAGCACCCTATTTATTTATTTGCACGCTAAAAGAATATTCTCTACCGCCACCCTCTATTTTCCTGAAACCCGACGAGCCACAGCCAGATCATTGGTTTTTACGGCATGTTTGGTCCATGCCCTGTTTAGCCCTACCAAATGTTGGCAAGAATTGTCTTACCAAATTATTTGGCTAAAGATTCCTCTACCATTACTTGACCAATTATTTGGCAAGAATCTATGAGAGAGGTTGATGGAGACTCATTGGCAACCAAGTTTTTGGCAATAAACCAAAGCGTAGAGCAAAGCATAGGCTACCGATTTTTTGGCAGGGCTAGCTTGGACGATGAACAAAACGTACCTTTATTTCTCTACGCCGCCCCCCTAGCCCCCCTGCTTTGCCGACCATCCGACCCCTAATCTGTCTCTCCCCACGAAACCTACTCGGCGGAAAGCCCAAAACCCTAAGAATGGCACTAAATTCAGCCACCATGGCGTCGTCTCTCCGGTGCTGCCCTGCCGTCGCGGCAACCCGCGGAAACTTAACGACGCGCGCCGACACGCTCAGGGCTGGCCTCCCGCTACCTGTAAGCAATAAACGTTATAATGGAATTGGCTTCAAGCTCTCCTGCGTCCCCCCTACTGGCTGGACCTACGCGCATACCCTGGACTCGGATTCGGAACCCTTGCAGCCTTTGTCGTGGTGGGGGGAGGAGCTGCTCGAAGAAGACGGCGATTTCTTCCCCCTTGCGGATTTGTTCCCAGTTGGACAGGGAGGGAAAGAGCTGGATGCTATATGGCACGCCCTCGTCGCCGGCCCCCTCGAATCGATCGTGCTCACGGTGCGTGAGATCATGGCCGCCGGCAACTTGTTCCGCTGCCGCAGCTTCCACGCCGGCACCCTCTCCGGTAAGAGAACAAATCGGCATAGTCCATAAACAATAGGCAACCACTTTACTTGGCTCAGTCTTGAGTTTGCAGTCCTGTTGATACTGTTGATCTTATACTTCTCTGTTTTTAGTATCATGCATTGGGGAATTGTAGTACACGCTGTTAGATAGTGTCAATTGGGTCGTGAAATCATGTTTACATGGAGAATGCAATACTAGTGTGGTGTGCTAGCTGAAGTCAGGGTTATAAAGATGACTTACTCAAGATGTTGTCTTTGATGAATTCAGGTGCTTTATTAGTCGTTGCTGGTTTCTGCCAACTATGCAAATTGTCACCTGCCCTTTTCATGGACATTGTTCTTGGATATATATTCTACAAGTTAAGTATCTTATCAGGGAAGCTGCAAAGGAGTGGCAGGGCATTTTACATATGTGCACGAATACAGCTAGGTGAGTTTTCTAAAGAATTTGAACATTGGAACTGTACTGCAGAGAATCCCCCTGTAATACATTAGCATGTAGATGGATAAAATACATGGTTTTACCTGCTGAGTTTACATGCTGAGTTTTGCACTTGTGCTGATATAACATTTTTTTTTTGCAGTTATGTTACTTATATTAGCTTTCAAGGATAACAGTGCTTTTCAGGTATGGTGTTTTTTCCACCTACAAACTGGCTCGACGTACTTCATGTACTCCCTCATTAAGTTTCTACACTTAGACTAATTAACCTTCATCTTTTTTGGTGGGTGGGGGGATGATATAGGGCTTCTACCGCTTTCTTGTGGAACCAATCTGGTCAGTATTTTAGTACAAGGCTTTGTATCTGCTATGTTTTTTTTATCTTCTGATGCTCTTTAATTAGGGATTGTTTGTTCATGAAATCTAATGGATGCATGGTCGGAACACTTTCTCCCTATTTTATAAATACTAGCTAAATGCTCATGCGACGCTATGGAAGTTATTTTTTGCTATGTTGCTTTAATTGTTCAAACACTTTTGGCATCACCGTGCCTAACTTTGTGAAAAGTATTATTTTCTCAAACAATACATCAATTCAATCAACTCTACGTCCTTCAAAGAATCGATGACAAGTGAGGTGATTTCACAGTAACTTAAGAAGTAACCCCGATGATGACAGTGAGGGTGAACGCACCCCCAATTCAGATCTTTATAGGAGGAAAGATAGTTAATCAATTCCACTGAAATAGAAAGAAGGGGCGCGGTCCTGTGAGCTGCCTAGTTTTTCTGTTAATCCTGTAGGTAACTGTGACTATATACCACTTAGCTTGGATTGAAGAGCTGTGGGTGGCAACCTCGAAAAAAAAAAGAGCTGTGGGTGGTAAATAGTAACTTAGTTTATGTAGGTGGACATACACTTTGGACACCATGTTGGGACTCTCTGGATCTCAGAATTAGAAAATGTAAGAATATGAAAAGAACAAGAGGCTCACAGAACTTTGTATGAACAACTGCCAAATCCACCCAAATTCTTTTGGAAATCCTATTAGAATCTAACGAGGCTCATAAATCATAATCTGTTGTTTTTGGGCATGAACTAGGTGTTTTCACCTGATCATTATACGAGGCTGTTTTGTCGAGATGGAAATTATGTGACAATATGTTTTTGCTGAGTCTCAGTTCTCTTATTAAGTTTGGTCACTTAATACCAGGTATATAACTGATGTAGCTACTTATTTTTGGCAGTGTGTGTGTTTAGGGACTAGTCGGGTTTGATTCCTTGTACCTTACAACAAGGAAAGGTGCAAATTCCCTTAGGAGAATTTTTAAAGTCTCGAAATCCCCTTGGAAAATAAAGTCTGGAATGATAATGAATGATCTGGAAATTTTGAGCAAAATAATTCCATGTTCAACAAAGGGTTGATCTCCTGCAGAGTAGAATTGTTTTTGTTTCTCTTGTACTGATGTATTGAAATCTTGCCTATGCAATCAAGAGTTTTTTTTCATAACTAAAGAACTTATCTGTTGGTCTTAGGTGGCTTAATGTTTATCTCTATTCAACGATGGTCTATGATGGAGTCTTCGGTGTGAAGCATAGAAGAGGGTACTGGCTTGGGATTTACAGATTACTGCGAGCGAAAGGTGGTCTGTGGAAGGTATTGAGGTGTACCTATCATGATCTGCTTGAGAAAGCTAGCTTACCGAGACATTCAAATGTTCAGAAGAAATACAAAGTAGGAAGACGCAAATAGAGTGGTCACCTCTTGGCTGCCTAAGGTGTTTTGTTAGAATCCTTTGCTGTACAAATTGGTGCGCCTCTAGTGGGATTGCTTTGCATGCTTGTGGGTTAGACCTCTGCTTTGTTGGTGAACTGAATTTGTAGTACTGTGGCTGCACCATGAAGAAAATAACCTCGTCTGCTTTGGAAGTTTGTTTGTCCATGTTCTTATTATAGTGAAGCGGCGAATTGGATAATCTCTTTGTGTTGGACTTTTCTTGTTTCATTCCGGCAACTGATTGCGTTGCAGTTGCATTGCTAAGGGAAGAAACTTTCTAATACTTGCTGTAGGATGCAAACTGAAACTCTAGGGCGTAGTTTGAGTTTTCATCGCTGTGTGTCTCCTCGTCTTCATCGCTGCCGGCCTCAAGCCAGAAGAAGTTGAACATTTTTTTGCGAGAGCAGAGTTTTAGCTCCAGGGTATATATGCTCCCCTTCATTTAAATGTATTTTGTCACAAAAAACAAATGTATTTTTAATATATTTGAAATGTCAAAAGAATAAATAAATAATGCTGCGGGGAGATTTTCATCACCTATGTGAAGTCGTTTCAAAAAACCGACTAAAAACAACTCTTTGTGCGACCAATTTAAAAAGTACAAAATTCATGCTAAAATAAGCGTAAGCTGGTGTACAACAGTACAAGGGCGTAGGTGCACCCATCTTTTAAAAAGAAGGGAAAATGCTATTTTTAAGTTTCATAAAATTTTGAAAGAAAAAAATTCGCGATTAAGTATATATTACCACGTTTCATAAAATTTTCAGCTTCCCCACTTTCATCCAATTGGTACACTGGCCGCTGCCGGGGCTCCTATGAGCTAGATACAACATTGAATCTAGCCCTCGGGACAAGGGTGGGGAGGGCGCACCCGGTGAAGAAAGACCGATATATAACGCTTGGAATGGCCGCACACAACCCTACCTAGCGCGCCAACTATTGGGGTTTTGACCCCGATTGAGTAGATAGTAGGAGGGGATGTGGCCACAATCTGATGGGCTAACTACCTCAGGCACACAAAGATTATACAAGGTTCATACCCTGGGATACAACCTCGGTAAAAGCCTTATGTCCTGGTGGGATGTATATATTGAAGGAGTGTGAGGTAACTTAGTGTTTTACAAAGGAGACCAGCTAGCCTTGCTAGCTATCTGACTACCCCTTCCTCTGCCGGGGGTAGGAGGAAGCCAAATGGCTATAGTATTGACTTTTGAGAGATCGATCGGCCCCTCTCCTAGTGGAGGGGACACGGTATTTATAGGGGAAGTGGAGAGGCTTTCCTCCCACGATTCCTCTGGCCTACATTGTCTTTGCGTTGGGGCTCCATTTCCTAGTGTTGCACGGTTAGCGTGGCAAGTTTCCGTGGACCAATAACCAGGACATGAGTGGTCATCCTAACCCCTCTCGGTGTGCAGGCAGTAAAGCGGGACTTCTGCCTTCCTTTCATCTGGTCTTTTTAGGCCTAGTATCCAACCGACCCTTGGCTATGCTTCATGTGGTGGTTGGGGCTTCGCACGTAGCCTAGATTATTTATATATATCACCTCCTAGGTGAGGTGATGTATATTTACATCACTTGTCCTAAAAAATATACATCACCTATTTTCTAATATAATGTAAAAAATCAGTTTTTAATCATCATGCCTATTATAGGTTAGCTATTTTTCAGATAAAGGAAATATATAAATATCGCGAAGCTAAAAAATAACATTCAGCCTATACAATAACGAAATGTCCTAAAGACATTGCATATACACATAACCCTATTACAAAAAAATCAAGAAGAAAATAAAAACAAATGACCCCGCTACGGTGGTCAAGACCTTGTAGCAGCAACACAAACCACCACCAAAGCAGAACCCAGAGTCCGCGCTCACAAAACAATGCTTTCAACAAGGTTATTACCGGGCAGAACCAATTAAAGCTAAATCTTAGATTTTCAACCTAGAGAAAGTTCATCCTCTCAAAACCATGTCTTCAACGGAACCATTGTGGGACACAACCAATTAAGGCTAAACCGTTAATTCTCATCCTAAAAGAAGATCATGTAGTCTTGTGTTGATGCTCCCGCTTGCCAATGTCTTTGCTAGAATAGATGCTTGCCAAGCTTCTCAATATTGTTCTTGGGATGCCTTCCCTTCAACAGACACCAGGCCCGGGCCTGCAGGGGTGTGGCCCATGCGGCCGCACAGGGCCCCAAAATTTTGGGGGCCCAAATTTTCTGACTTTGTATTATATAGTATGTACATATAATTACAATCATAAAAGTATTTCAGTCCGAGTGGTAATTGTCAAATGTTGCACAAGCGCGTTAGATAGGAGCTGGCAGGATCGAATATTGCTAGCCGCGTCTTTTATTTTTTCCCTCTGATTTTCTTGCTAGCTGCGTCTTGTATTTTTACCCTCTGATTTTCTTGGTGGCTGCGTCTAGTTTTTTCCCCTCTGATTTTAGCTATTTCGACTAATGGCTAAGACGTACTAAGAAATAAAATTCTAGTTTTTTTCCCTCTGATTTTAGCTATTCCGACTAATGGCTAAGATGTAATAAGAAATAAAATTCTAGTTCTAAGTCTTAAACATGCCAAGATTTTTCAGATTCGGATTATATAAAAAATAGCACTACGTTTTAATTTCATAGATTGTTAGGTAATTTAATATAGCGTTATTATATTTCTCTCATGGGATAATTCTTATAATATGCACTACATATTGGGATAACTTTGCATGTAAGTCTTTGAGATTCTAAAAATATTTTCCTACTTTTAAAACCTAAATAGGAAACCATTACGGTGGCACCGGTCCGATCGGTTTTTAAGCTATACAATATGTTTCGTCTTAAAATAATTTTAAGCTGATTTTATCACAAAATTAGAATCTACAAGCGCAAGCAAGTAATTCTCAGTTTAAATGCCCATACAAGGTATATATAAATTATAGTTATTCATTAATTATATTTTTTAATGAAATAGGGCCCCATTTACAATCTCGCACAGGGCCTCAAATTTTGCCGGCCCGGCCCTGACAGACACCCTCATCAATCCGGTCATCCGTGGGGGGAAATCCTATACACCGACTAGGTCGGTGCCTACCAGGCACCACACACCCTGGTCGGGTATTGGACCTGGCCTGTTTTCACCTTCTTCTTTTTTCGTTTTCTGTTTCCGTTTCTGTTTTTTTTCTGTTTTCTTTTTTGTTTCCTTTTATTTTTCTTTTCTGTTTATTTTTCTTTTTGTTTAAAATCGAAAAAGTTCAAACTTGAAAATAGTTCAAATTTGAAAAAGTTCAAATTTTGAAAAGTGTTGAAAACAAAAATTGTTCAAAGCTAAAAATTATTCATATCCGAAAAATGTTCACATTTAAAATATGTTCATTTTCTAAAAATGTTCAAATTTTGGGAAAAATCAATTTTTTGAAAAAATGTTCATTCTAAAAATGTTCAAAATTTGTCAAATTTAAAATTTGTTCTAATTTGAAAATTGTTCCAATCTAAAAAATGTTCAAATTTTGAAAAAGTCAGGTTTGAAAAAAGTTCAGAATTTAAAAATATTCAAAAGTTAAAAACACAAAAAAACAGAAAAGAAACAGTAGAAAAAACGAAATTCGAAATAGGCAAAAAAAATTGTTGGGCCAGCCCAATAACTACCAAAGGGTGTGCGGCAGCTGGTATCCACCGATCAGGTCGGTGTACAGCATCACCCATCCGTGGGTTTTACAGTTAAGCTAGCCATCCAAAACACACAAGCACGACGATGGCGACTTGATGAGAGAAGCGAGAACCATCAACGACTACTAAAATCACACACATCAAAACCTCAATCAGGTACAGACTTTGTAACATCAATTATCCCAACGATCTGTGAAACCCTAAATCGAAAATCTCCATAGCAAAGCCACTTGAGACGGGGAATGGGGAAGGGGTGCACAAACCTCCAGCAGCCATGAACAGCGATGAACCAGATCAATCAAAATGCGCTGCTGCCGGACCAGAAACGGCAAGTAGAAGAGAGAAAATGGAGGAACCGGCGCTCGAGCTCTCGTGAAAACGATGAAGAAACCGAGCAAAGAGAGGGAATTGGGCCAGGCCCGTGTACCTCTTTTTTTTTTTTTTTTTTTTTTTTTTTTTTTTTGAGAATGGGCAGCTTCATTTCATTCACTCCAACATTGTTCATTACAAACAGTAGTCCTAATAATATCAGGAAACTCACTAAACCAGCAGGATCCTACATCATGCTCAGCTGACTTTGCGAGAACATGTGCTGCCTCATTACAAGACCGATCAACATGATCAAAGCTACACATTACAAACTTCAAAGATTTACATTTGATATCGTGAACCACAGCGCCAGTGTGGGATCTGTCTTGGTCAATGCTCTTCACCTTCTTAATCAACGACAAGCGGTCCGACGCCACCATGATATTCTCAAAGCACTGCTTGTGCGGCGAAGTTCGAGCATGCCTTACGACCAAAGCTCGACTAGTTCCGGGTTATCAACATGGTTCATCTAGCCCTCGCTAGCTGCTTGCACAGATCCAAGGTGGTCTCGAATTATAATTCCATAGCCCATGCGCCCAGATTTAGAGAAGATCGCTGCGTCAACATTCATCATCATCGACCCAACCGGCGGCGGGGACCATTTTTGAATTGAACTCTGGTTCTCACGTCTTGTGGATGTAGTCGATCTGAAATCATTCATAAGGATAAAATCAATATATGCCTTGATCTTCCCTATCAAACGAGCAGGATGAGGCATAGCCTCCCCATTTCTTACATTATTTCTATTTTCCCATATATGCCAAATAGCTACTGCAAAAACAACCATGTGAAAATCTGAAGCGTTAGAGACCCAGTCCAATAGCCATTGTCGCATGTTGCTGAAACTTCTTAGCTTTAACCGAATATCGTAAGATATTTTCATTTCGTCCCAGATTCCTCTAACATAATGATAATGGAAGAAACAGTTGCTCCACCGTTTCATTTACTGTTGCAATAAGAGCAATCATACCTTGTGGGGATCGAACGGAGATGTAGTTGGTCACCGGTAGGCAAGCAATTGTGGGCCATCCTCCAAAGCACAATTTTCATTTTGTTTGGACATTGGGTTCTCCAAAGTTTCATCCATATCTTCCCATTTGTTTCATGTGTTGAAGATGAACCTTTTCTCGCCGAGCTTCTATCTATCCAAAAGGCTTGTGTTTAGGCCCAATTGTATGCAGATCTAACAGTGTAAACTCCAGATTTTGTATGCATCCAAGAAGCAAAGTCAGCGCAGCCATCCGAACTTAGCTGGATTTTCAGAATTTTGTCAGCTATTTCTTCTTTAAAGAAACACCTGATAGCTTCCTCGCTCCATGCTTGGCCATCGGCTGTGATCAAGGAGCTTACATGTTGATTATCAGGGATAGGAGAATTAGTGAGTAGCGTCCCTGGTGTGATCTCTGGGATCCAATTATCTCTGCGAATAAAAACTTGTTTCCCGTCCCCTATTCTCCAATGCACGCCCTTCTGCAACAGTTCTTTACCGTGCATTAAACTCCTCTATGTATAGGATGCTGACCTTGGACATTTAGCAGTCCAGAACTCCCCTTCGGGAAAGTATCTCCCTTTCAAAACTCGAGCACAAAGAGAATTAGGGACCGTTAGCAGGTCTCCAGACATTGTTTCCCAAGCATCGCTTGGTTGAAAAGAGTCATTTCTCTAAAACCCATGCCTCCTAGATTCTTTGGTGCAGATAACCAACTTCATGATTTCCAGTGTAATTTTTTCCTGCCCTCTTCTGTACCCCACCAGAAGTTAGAGATTGGTCTCTGTAACTTCTCACAAACGGATTTAGGAATCCGGAAACAACTAATTACATACGTTGGGATTACTTGCGCTACTGATTTCAGAAAGATTTCTTTGCCTGCTCGTGATAGTGGCCTATCAGTGCAACCATTAAGCCTTTTCCAAAGCCTACCGGTGAGGAAGTTAAAGTTGCTTGTTGGAGATCTTCCTACCCGAGTGGGCATACCCAAATAAGTGGACTGTAAAGATTCATCATGTACACCTAGTTTTTCCTTCACCCTCAGCTTGATATGGTCATCACAATGTGGGCCAAAGAGGATGGAGGACTTATGTAGGTTTATTTGTTGGCCCGACCCTTGGCAATAAGTTTGTAGAGCTAAGGTAAGAGTGTTTGTGCTCCTATCATCACTCTTAGCAAAAAACACACTGTCATCTGCGAATAGCAAATGGGAGATGGGTGACCCATTCTTACCATTACGGATGCCTCTTAGCTCCCCTGTGGCTTCTTTTTGCTGCAAAAGACAAGATAACCCTTCAGCACATAATAAGAATAAATAGGGACTAATCGGGTCACCTTGACGGATCCCTCTTGTGGGGATAAAGGGCTCAGTCAAATCGCCATTAACTTTAATGGCATATTTTACATTCGTTACACACCTCATCACACTTTTCACCCACCTCGAATTAAAGCCCAATTTTAAAAGCACACCTTGCAAATACCCCCATTCTACCCTATCATAAGCCTTTGTCATCTCAATTTTAAGTGCAAAGAAAGGGGTTTTAGCCTTCTGCTTTCTAATAGTGTGGAGACATTCATATGCTATTAGGATATTGTCGGTTATCTGCCTCCCGGGTACGAAGGCGCTTTGTTGCTCAGATATAATTTTAGGCAGAAAACATTTAAGACGATTAGCTATTACTTTTGACGCAATTTTATATATTACGTTGCAGAGGCTTATCGGTCTAAAATTAGAAAGAGAAATAGCATTGTTCACCTTAGGGATTGATGCGCGTGGTTGACGTATTGTCTTTCCGTTCGACACGCGTCCGTTGGGAACCCCAAGAGGAAGGTGTGATGCGTACAGCGGCAAGTTTCCCTCAGTAAGAAACCAAGGTTTATCGAACCGGTAGGAGTCAAGAAGCACGTGAAGGTTGATGGCGGCGAGATGTAGTGCGGCGCAACACCGGGGATTCCGGCGCCAACGTGGAACCTACACAACACAAACCAAGTACTTTGCCCCAACGAAACAGCGAGGTTGTCAATCTCACCGGCTTGCTCGTAACAAAGGATTAGATGTATAGTGTGGAAGATGATTGTTTGCGAGAAAACGAGTAGAACAAGTATTGCGATAGATTGTATTTCGGTATAGAGAATTGGACCGGGGTCCACGAGTTCACTAGAGGTGTCTCTCCCATGAGATAAATAGCATGTTGGGTGAACAAATTACGGTTAGGCAATTGACAAATAGAGAGGGCATGACCATGCACATACATATTATGATGAGTATTGTGAGATTTAATTGGGCATTACGACAAAGTACATAGACCGCTATCCAGCATGCATCTATGCCTAAAAAGTCCACCTTCAGGTTATCATCCGAACCCCTTCCAGTATTAAGTTGCTAACAACAGACAATTGCATTAAGTATTACGCGTAATGTAATCAATAACTACATCCTCGAACATAGCATCAATGTTTTATCCCTAGTGCCAACAGCACATCCATAACCTTAGAGGTTTCTGTCACTCCCCCAGATTCACGGAGACATGAACCCACTATCGAGCATAAATACCCCCTCTTGGAGTTAAGAGTAAAAACTTGGCCAGAGCCTCTACTAATAACGGAGAGCATGCAAGATCATAGACAACACATAGACATGAATTGATAATCAACATAACATAGTATTCTCTATCCATCGGATCCCAACAAACACAACATATAGCATTACAGATAGATGATCTTGATCATGTTAGGCAGCTCACAAGATCCGACAATGAAGCATAATGAGGAGAAGACAACCATCTAGCTATCGCTATGGACCCATAGTCCGAGGGGTAGACTACTCACACATCACTCCGGAGGCGACCATGGCGGCGTAGAGTCCTCCGGGAGATGATTCCCCTCTCGGCGGGGTGCCGGAGGCGATCTCCTGAATCCCCGAGATGGGATTGGCGGCAGCGGCGTCTCCGGAAGGTTTTCCGTATCGTGGCTCTCGGTGCTGGGGGTTTCGCGACGAAGGCTATTTGTAGGCGGAAGGGGCAGGTCGGGGGCCACACGAGGGGCCCGGGAGACGAGGGTGGCGCGGCCGGGACCTGGGCCGCGCCGCCCTATCATCTGGCCGCCTCGTGGCCCCACTTAGTTGACTCTTCGGTCTTACGGAAGCTTCGTGTGAAAATAGGCCCCTGGGCGTTGATTTCGTCCAATTCGAGAATATTTCCTTACTAGGATTTACGAAACCAAAAACGCAGAAAACGACAAGCGGCTCTTCGGCATCTTGTTAATAGGTTAGTTCCAGAAAATGCATAAATATGACATAAAGTATGCATAAAACATGTAGATATCATCAATAATGTGGCATGGAACATAAGAAATTATCGATACGTCGGAGACGTATCGGCATCCCCAAGCTTAGTTTACGCTCGTCCCGAGCAGGTAAACGATAAACAAAGATAATTTCTAGAGTGACATGCCATCATAACCTTGATCATACTATTGTAAGCATATGTAATGAATGCAGCGATCCAAACAATGTAAATGACATGAGTAAACAAATGAATCATATAGCAAAGAATTTTCATGATTAGTACTTCAAGACAAGCATCAATAAGTCTTGCATAAGAGTTAACTCATAAAGCAATAATTCATAGTAAAGATATTGAAACAACATAATGGAAGATGAAGTTTCAGCGGTTGCTTTCAACTTGTAACATGTATATCTCATGGATAGTTGTCAATGCAAAGTAATATAACAAGTGCAATATGCAAATATGTAGGAATCAATGCAAGGTTCACACAAGTGTTTGCTCCTTGAGGTGGAGAGAGATAGGTGAACTGACTCAACAATAAAAGTAAAAGAAAGGTCCTTCAAAGAGGAAAGCATCGATTGCTATATTTGTGCTAGAGCTTTGATTTTGAAAACATGTAGAGAGCATAAAAGTAAAATTTTGAGAGGTGTTTGTTGTTGTCAACGAATGGTAGTGGGCACTCTAACCCCTTGCGAGACAAACCTTCAAAGAGCGGCTCCTATTTTATTTTATTTTTGTGTGGCACTCCTTCCAACCTTTCTTTCACAAACCATGGCTAACCGAATCCTTCGGGTGCACGCCAACAATCTCATACCATGAAGGAGTGCCTTTTTATTTTAGTTTTATTATGATGACACTCCTCCCCACCTTTGCTTTCTCAAGCCATGGCTAACAGAATCCTTCGAGTGCCATCCAACAATCACATACCATG